>NW_027283031.1:15000-62500 GCF_046629955.1 Centroberyx affinis | reverse complement strand
CTATTTTGATAATCGATTAATCGGTTTGAGTAATTTTTTAAGAAAAATACGTAAAAATTCTCTGATTCCAGCTTCTTAAATGTGAATATTTTCTGGTTTCTTTCCTCCTCTATGACAGTAAACTGAATATCTTTGGGTTGTGGACAAAACAAGACATTTGAGGACGTCATCTTGGGCTTTGGGAAACACTGATCCACATTTTTCACCATTTTCTGACATTTTATAGACCAAACAACTAATCGATTAATTGAGAAAATAATCAACAGATTAATCGACAATGAAAATACTCGTTAGTTGCAGCCCTAAACCAAACCAAACTGGGTTGAGGTTGGTGAGAAGCAGGTGAGCCTACCTGTGTCTGTGAGCTGCTGCCCAGGCTCAGGGGCTCGTTGTGGGGTAAAGCCGAGCTCTTCAGCCCGCCTCCCCGGGGCCTCTCCAGGGTCCCGCCCCCCAGGTTGCTCCCCGTCACCGAGCGCTTGTCGTGGGGGACGCGAGGCAGCGTGGACATCTGCTGGCTCGACTTGATATAAGGCACATCCAGGATCTCGTCCATGTCCAGATCGTAGTGCTCCAGCTCCCCGAACAGAGCCTGGGGGTTGTTACCCCCGCCGCCGCCTCCGCCCAGGCCCTTCGCCTTCCCCCCCGGCCCGTCGGAGGAGGAGGAGGAGGAGGCCTGGGCGGGTTTGTCGGAGCCGGGGTCGTCCTTGCTGCCCTCCCCCGGCTCCCCCAGGCCCTGCCCCGGACCCGGACCCGGACCCTGGGCTTTGCCATCTGACTCCGAGTCGGTGGTCTCCGGTTGGTGTTTGAGAGGAGAGACCCTCTTCACCGGCCGGAACTTGCTGTGGACCTCGGCGAGCCCCGTGGGTTTGATCCCCCCTCCGCTGTGGGAGGAAACACCGCGACTCCAGTTGATGGCTGGAGCTGGGGGAGGAGGAGGGATGTGACTGATTATCTGAGTTTAGTTAATTTAGTTTAGTTTCTAACTGAAAAACATTAACAAAACAGACACTTAAACAGAGCATTGTTTTGTTTGACTTCTATTCTGCTAAATAATTAAATAAAACAGTATAAATAGTAGAGGAGATTCAGCTGGGCATTGATTTTGTTTAGTTTCAGTTTTTACAAATTACATTAAGAGCATCTACACTCAAAAAGATTCAGCGAGGCCTTGTTTTAGTTGAGCGTAGCTTCAGTAGCAGGAGGAGGATGTGAGCAGCGTCAGGGTGAACAGTACCTGGTCTCTCCTCTCCCTGGCCATCGCTCCTCCTGGAAAGCTCTGGGATGCTCTTCAGGGACGTGACAGAATACTGTGGGATGAGAGACAAAAAGAGAGAGAGTGAGTGAGTGAGTGAGTGAGTGAGTGAGTGAGTGAGTGAGTGAGTGAGTGAGTGAGTGAGTGAGTGAGTGAGAGAGAGAGAGAGAGAGAGAGAGAGAGAGAGAGAGAGTGTTTAGGTTGTTGTAGGTAGTCTTAAGATTGTTACATGAAGCAGTTACTTAGTTGTAAGTAGCAGTTAGGTCATTCTAAGTAGCTGTTTGTAGAAGCTAGGTTATTGTGCAGAGCAGTTAGGCAGGTGTATAAGAGGTTAGGCAGTTGTAGCAGATAGGTGGTTGTTTGTAGCGGCTAGATAGTTGCAGGTAGGTTTAGGTTGTTGTACGCAATGGTTAGGTAGCTGTGCATTATGTACTTTTATGTAGCTGTTAACTAATTGTATATAGGGTTAGGCAGCTGTAGGAAGCAGTTAAGCTGTTGAACGTAGCGGTTACATTGCTGTATAATCAATTACGTTTTTGTACTTAGTGGTTAGGTAGTTGCAGGTAGCAGTTAAGTAACTGTAGGTATCAGTCAGGTAGTTGTATCTAGCGGTCAGGTAGTTGTATCTAGCGGTCAGGTAGTTGTATCTAGCGGTCAGGTAGTTGTACCTAGTGGTCAGGTAGTTGTATCTAGCGGTCAGGTAGTTGTACCTAGTGGTCAGGTAGTTGTATCTACTGGTCAGGTAGTTGTATCTAGCGGTCAGGTAGTTCTATCTAGCGGTCAGGTAGTTGTACCTAGTGGTCAGGTAGTTGTATCTAGCGGTCAGGTAGTTGTACCTAGTGGTCAGGTAGTTGTATCTACTGGTCAGGTAGTTCTATCTAGCGGTCAGGTAGTTCTATCTAGCGGTCAGGTAGTTGTACCTAGTGGTCAGGTAGTTGTATCTAGCGGTCAGGTAGTTGTATCTACTGGTCAGGTAGTTGTACCTAGTGGTCAGGTAGTTGTAGGTAGCGGTCAGGTAGTTCTATCTAGCGGTCAGGTAGTTGTATCTACTGGTCAGGTAGTTGTACCTAGTGGTCAGGTAGCTGTATCTAGCGGTCAGGTAGTTGTAGGTAGCGGTCAGGTAGTTCTATCTAGCGGTCAGGTAGTTGTATCTACTGGTCAGGTAGTTGTACCTAGTGGTCAGGTAGCTGTATCTAGCGGTCAGGTAGTTGTAGGTAGCGGTCAGGTAGTTGTATCTACTGGTCAGGTAGTTGTAGGTAGCGGTCAGGTAGTTGTAGGTAGCGGTCAGGTAGTTGTAGGTAGCGGTCAGGTAGTTGTAGGTAGCGGTCAGGTAGTTGTAGGTAGCGGTCAGGTAGTTGTAGGTAGCGGTCAGGTAGTTGTATCTACTGGTCAGGTAGTTGTAGGTAGTGGTCAGGTAGTTGTATCTAGCAGTCAGGTAGTTGTAGGTAGCGGTCAGGTAGCTGTATGCAGTCATCTGGTAGTTGTAGGAGGGGTTAGCTTGTTTGCCATACTGACCACTGAATCATCAGAGAAGTCGATCTCATCCAGGTCCAGGTATTCAGGAGCCTCCATCTTCACACAGCATCATCAGCCACAAGACCACCTGCAGAGAACATATTATTAATGTTATTATTATTATTATTATTATTGTTATTATTCTAACATTATAATCTACATTGCATCTCCAGCCAGAAGACTCAAACACCTGTAGATAACAGGACACATTATAATTAGCACATTCTTATCATCATTATCATCATCATCATCATCCAAGTGTTGCAGTTTAGGAATGGCTCTGGTTTGGATATCTATATTGTGATGTGTGGACAATTTTGCTGTAATTGCAGTTGTAACTGTTTTTGGTTTTGGCTGACCTACACAATAAGAACAAATGATGAATTTTCATTATATTTACATTTTTATTTTTAATTGTAGGGACAATTTACAGCTATTGAGGGGAGGAACTGCAGCTAAATGAATACAGAAAAGACTGAAAAACAGAATGAATAAATACACAACATGGGACAGCTTCAAGCGAGCAATCTGATTCCCATAATGCACTGCTAACCAGGCTTTATTGGTTGCAATTCCAACTCCAGGCTAACCAGGGAGCTTTTTAGTGACTTTCTTGTTTAATTCTGTTTTTTAGTCTTATGTAAGAAAACATTTCAGTCAAAACACTTTGGTGACTGTTGTATAAAAGCCATAATGCCCTTCAGTGATGCAGATGGTGTTTTTTGTACCTTCTATGTAGCTGTATCACAGCTTTACCCGTAAATATGATGAAGAAAGCTCTTTTGGGTATTACTGCTATAGTGGCATTATCAGCAGGGACACAACAGGAACTACCTGCAGGAAATGGGGCACAGTATTGTTGAAAACTTATTTATGATAATTTTCTTCCTATGATGACGCACCAAGCTGAATGAATAAGGAGGAAACTCTGGAAAAAACAGATCGAAACTCTATTTTTAGGAGGATTTTCCTCTCACCGACCAGCAACAGTCAAATGTAAAGTGGGCTTCATGCTTCAGGCTTGTTGTTAGTAAACCCAATCCTGTTCCGCTCAGTTAATAGGTTAAACCCGTCTCAAGCCCAAACTGTCAACTCCACAAACTGCTTAAGCTCTGCTGATCAAAGGCAACAAACAGCAGATAATCAGGAATAATCAGAGAGCAGCGTGACTCGCAGCGGGCCGCCGGCTTTAAAGAGCCAGAACCCACCGACAAGAAAACACTGAACCAGTCACTCACTAAAGAAATAACAGACATCTGTGAGTTTTGTTAATACTACTGCTATTATTATTACTTCTACTTAGGGCTGCAACTAATGATTATTTTCTCTGTCGATTATTTTCTCGATTAATCGATTAGTAGTTGTTTGGTCTATAAAATGTCAGAAAATGGTGAAAAATGTGGATCAGTGTTTCCCAAAGCCCAAGATGACGTCCTCAAATGTCTTGTTTTGTCCACAACCCAAAGATATTCAGTTTACTGTCATAGAGGAGGAAAGAAACCAGAAAATATTCACATTTAAGAAGCTGGAATCAGAGAATTTTGACTTATTTTTCTTAAAAAATTACTCAAACCGATTAATCGATTATCAAAATAGTTGGCGATTAATTTAATAATTGACAACTAATCGATTAATCGATTAATCGTTGCAGCTCTACTTCTACTACTGCTGCTGCTCTGGAGCAGTGTGCCAGAGGAGCTCAGGTTAGACCGTGTCTTCTTTTAAAAACATACTTTTATAGAAAAGCCTTTTTTCTCTAACAGTTCTACTATGCTGTCTTTTTAAGTCTTTATTGTCCATAAGGTTCTTCTTAGACTGTTTTTGCTTTTCTGTCAAGAACTTTGTAACATTGCTTTTGAAAAGTGCTATATAAATAAAGTTTAATTAATATACATACATATATTATTATTATTCTCATTACTACTGCTGCTGCTACTGTGACTACTACTATAGTAACTAATACTATTATTACTTCAGTAACTAGTACTAATACTATTGCTATTACTACTGCTGCTATTAGGCTATTACTACAGTTACTAGTATTAATACTACTGTTATTATTACTACTACTCCTACTCCTAGGAAACTGTCTTTTCTCTTGCCCTCTCCACAGGGAGGTCAGAGGTCAGAGGTCGGGTCTGGAGCTGGTGGGGATTCAGTGTTTTGCTCAAGGACACTTCAGCAGGGTGGGGGAGTGGGGTGGGGGGGTTACTGACATATGGAGATCAATAAAGCATCACTATGTTTTATTACTGTTCAAATAAACTAAACACATTTTTTCACTTCTAGTCTGATGCTGTGAAAGATTTCGTTCAGCGTTACGACGGTTCACAAAGTTGCAAAGTGTTTACTTTCCATCTAAAAGTCAAACTCGGCAGGAATGTATGGTAATAGCCCCAAAATTAACATGGTCCAAAAAAAAAACCAAACCAAACATGATTACAGCTTTGAGAAACACTGTAGTCTAGTAGGCTTGATAACAACAGTCACTTTCCAACAGCCTGGCCCCAAACCCAGCATCAAGAATAGAAAGTAGAAACTAGAATAGAAATAGAAAGGATCAAAATCAAAAGTCTGCTGTGTTTATCTGACTGCAGACCAGCTGACCAATCAGAGTCTTTCTAGGCAACAAGATAGAAAAACAATCACAGAAATGTTTTGGAGGAGAGTCAGGAGACGAGGACGGGGATTTTGGGGGGAATTCAACAGAAATTCAATCACCACACTCCACTCCTCTCATTTCAGCAGAGGGGTCAAAGGTCAGGAGCAGCTTCCTGGAGCAGGCTGGGTTTCAGCGTCTCGCTTCAGGATATTTTGACTAACCGGGATCGAACCTGTGACATCTCAGTTGTATGAAGGGCGGTCACTCAGACCGCCTCAGAGCCCAAAACATGCCGGTTTACCTTGTTTGGTACTGCAGATGGAACCAGGCTGTTTGTGTCCTCTGCTGGTTCCAATAAACAAAATCTCACATAAAAAAAGAATGAGCATCAAACAGCAGAGTGGGAGATTTCATGAGTCGTCGTTACATAATCTCCAACAGGACAGGGGACTCAAGTTTTAGCCTCCAGGAAACTGTGGCTTTTAAATCCCAAACTCACCAGCCACTGCCAGGACTTCACCAAACTAGTCCAACAGAACAGAACAGAACAGAACAGGACTCCTGATGATGAGCAGACCGACTTATCAGCCACAGACACAATTTACCAGTATCTGGCTTGTGACCGGGGGGTTAGAGCTGGACAATTTATCGGAAAAAATAAAATTGAATAATGGTAATCGCAATATGAACTTCTGCAATTTCCAAATCTCAGAGGCTGCAGTTAATTTCTTCAGGGCTTATTGATGCGTATTATTGAAATATTCACATTTCTGAATCAGCAGCCTGTCTCTTTCAAAAACCTACTTTTTTTAGACTAGCCTTTTTGTGATTCTTGCACTATTTATTCATTTTATTTTACTTTACTTTAATCCATCCGTTGTTGTTTCCTTTGCTTCTCTTTTACTTTTTACTATTATATTGTATTCTATTGTATGTTTGTTTTACAGCTGTATTGTTTTTTGTATTCTGTAAAGCACCTTGTAAACTCTGGTTAAGAAAGGTGGTATATAGCCTAAATAAAGTTTATTATTATCATTTTTATTGTAACCAGAGGTTTCGCCACAACCTTGACAATCTATAGCATAACTACCACTGTAAGCCAGTTTGAGGCATTCAGTGAGTTAGTGTTAGTTAGTCTGACAGTGCTGCAGGTTGACCAGGTCCAGTCCACTGCTTCAGAGTCAGTGGTCATCATTTTTTATCCATATTTCCAAAACAACACATTGGCACCAAGCTCTGACTTGTCACTTACATTCTGCATCAATAAGACTTCTTCTGTTTGGTTAAAAATATAATAACAGCAAGCCGCTTATGTTCTGTGAAGGAGGCTGTCAGGTCATATCAGATATTACAGAACAGACAGACATAACAAAATGCCAAATTGTACAGTAAACATCACTTAACATACACACACATTCAGTAATCCTCCTTAATGATGACAGTGGCTCTACCAGCTCTGACTCACAGTGTCTGTGACATTCAGACTGACTCCAACTTACTGCCACAGCCAACATAATGTCATATTATTACCCATATATAGTAAATGGTTGATTATATATAGTGATTTAGAAGTGAACAGATGGGTAAACTATCTGGAAGCACCAAAAGAAGAACCACCAATGTAAACCAAATACAATTAAATGTCTAACTTACATTTACACATTAATGACGATTGAAGTTTCATTTTCATGCAATTTACATCAGTTTGATACAACTTACCACAATATATACCATGACTTCACATCTTATAGATTTACATTCGTTTATAAAGAGGGCAAACTCTATTTCACACATAAAAGGTGTCTGAAGTGAGTAAAGGTGTGTTTGTGTGTTTATCTAATTTAGCCAAAATCCGCAAATCCCTGGTTCTACAGCGGGAGCAGGCTAATTAGCTAAGCTAGCTGGCTAATCAGCATCCAGAGAAGCTAGCTGGAAGCTAACTGGCAAGGCAGCCAGTTGGAAAATGAGGTCAGAACAGATGGCTCAGGTAAAAAAACGTCTTCCAGCGAGCCAGCCCGACACAAAGAGTTGTTTCTGGGGGAAAATGTGTAGTTTTCCTCCGCGGTGACTTACCGGAGTCAGCGGGTCGAGGAGAATTAGCTGCTTGATGAGCTGCGGCTAGCTGAACCCGCTAGCTACAATCCTTGGATCCAGCTGTTTTTTTTCCTTCTGTCGCCTCGCTGTCTTGAAAAGCACAAAGACTTTGACATATGGGCAGAGCAGAGAGCGGGGAAAGCGAAGAGGTGTCACTCTGCCTCCGTTTCTGGGTACCACAAACGTCATGACGAAGGAGGGCGGGCCAGTGCCTGCTCTGCTTCTACTTTTAATTTCTATTATATTTTTAAATAGTCTATTTAATTTTCTGTCTCTCTGTTTCTGTCTTTCTCATTAAAAAAAATAAAATTATATAAATTAGGGCTGGGCAATATGGTTGAAATCAATATCATGATAATCATAAGGATTTTTCTCAATATCAGTATATATCATGATATGGTTCATGTATGCAAAATCACATTAAATAATCAAATGAATGTTCATCTCATTGAACCGAGTGGTAATGTTAGGTGTGATGTCAAACAAAACTGAAATTTTCAAATAATATTCCTACCATAGCCTACCTCATTTTATCAGAGTTTTTAAGTAAAATTTGCTTGTCATCACCAATTTAGACAGCAGAAATGTGTGTCATGATATTAAAATATCTTCATATCATCACAATATGATTCCACTGAAAGACGATAAACAATATATATATTTTTTTTAAGATTTATTTTAGGCATTTTTATGCTTTATTGGATAGAGACAGGAAGGTATGGGAGAGAGAGAGAGGGGAGGACATGCAGCAAATGACCGCGGGCCGGATTCAAACCCGAGTCGCTGCAGGAAGGAATGAGGCTTATGGTACACACTCTACTCAGTGACCCACTGGGGCGCCCCACAATAAACGATAATATTGATAATATTGACCTGGAAGCATGTGAACATGGAGAATGAAAAGTGTCAACGGCTGAGCAGGTTGCTGGTTGCTGAGCAGGTTGCTGGTTGCTGAGCCAGTTGGTGACAGAGACACTGTGCTTGCACAGTTGGTCCCACATTGGACTACAGTGAGGCTGTAGTCACTTTTAACCTTATATAGTATGAGGTTAAAGGCAGTGATTCTCAACCTTTTTCATATCAAGGACCCTAATTTTGCACATATTAGAGCCACAGACCCCCATTTGATGAGATTTTGTCTCTCTGACCCAAATCTGAGAATATTTTTATTGTCAGATATGATTTTGTCCAGAATTCCATGACTGTCTGTATTGTGAGATAACAGAGAAACTATGATCAGAACAGTCATTCTTCTACATTCTCTAACTGTGTTACTTGTAAATGAAATAATGGTGAAGTTTAATAATTCATCAATTTGCTGGGGACCCCCTGGAACCCCCTCAAGGACCCCTGGTGGTCCCCGGACCCCACGTTGAGAACCACTGGTTAAAGGAATAGTTCACCCAAAAATGAAAATTCATTCAGTCATTATCTACTCACCCTCATGCCAGTTGAACCTCTGGTTTAGTTTGTTAGTGCATAAAACAATCACAGAGCTTTCCAGCATGACTCCGTAGCAGCGCTCTCCAAAACAACTGAAGTTGTTAGGGACCGATCTTTAGAGCTCCGAAAAGAGCAGAAAATTAAAATAAAATAAACCCCATACAGCATAATCCAAGTCTCGTGAAGCCTACGATCGCACAGTGAGTGGAAAAGACAGATATTGCCATTATTGCCCCATTGCCCCATTATTTAGAGCTAATCTTCACTACAGCCGAAAAACATGAAACAAAAAACATTGTACGTGAGCAATCATGAATCTCCTCCACTTCCTTGTTTACACTCCTAGTGAGGAAGTCTGCTGAAAGTGAGTTATAACACTGTCCACAGACTTATACTGTCAAACATCTGCTCACTCTAACACTATGTAAATGATTGGTTCAACTGGCATAAAGGTGAGTAGATAATGACTGAATTTTCATTTTTGGGTGAACTATTCCTTTAGCTGTGGTCCTCTTGTATTTCAGAGCAGAGTTCACAGGACTGGAGACACAAGACAAAAACTATCAGTCAGCAGGGCGAGGTGCAAGTGTGTGTGTGTGTGTGTGTGTGTGTGTGTGTGTGTGTGTGTGTGTGTGTGTGTGTGTGTGTGTGTGTGTGTGTGTGTGTGTGTGAGAGAGAGGTAACGCCCATCCCCACAGACTGAAAGATGTTCCAAGTGTTTAACTACCGAGTGATCCCTCTTCTCGATACACGATCTTCGAAGCGGGCAGCCGCGCAGACAGGAAGTGGCTGCAGCTCGGCTGGTCCGTTATCCAGAGAATAAAACCAGCAGAAACCCGCCGCTCTGAGCTTTACTTTCCTGATCCCTTCCTCGTCTTAACACGCATTCAGCTGGAGGAAAACACATTAGTATAATTATGGTTTATTTTATTTCATGTATTTATTGTCAACTACCTTTATTTTGCACGTGTTTCCTATTTTTATTTCCTTCTGATATATTTTCCTATTCTTTTATTAATTCATTCTGGTGAAGTAGTTAGATAAGTGCTGTATAAATAAAGTTTATTCTTATTGTCATTATTAATAGTATAATTAGTAGTGGTTATAGTATCAATATTAGTATTCATATTAGTATCAATATTAGTATTAGTAGGCTATTATGTTGATTGCACACAGCTTGATATCTACAATTTATATAACAACGTTTCCCCTTATCTTACATTTCTCATCAGCACATATATGATATTTGTTTGATTTGATTGATTATATTTTGATTGATATTTAAAGATTGACACATTAGACACAGTAAATTCGCTATAGCCTACAATAGATTTCTAAATCAGAAGCTGGATCTCACACATCATGTTACATAACTCACACTGTGTCAGCTAGAAGGCTGAACAGATATAAACACAGTGAGTTTAGTTTAATGACAGGCTGTCAGTCTGATCTGAGCTTTAAATCCATCACTTCATGTTCAGCTCAACAGCGCCATCTAGTGGCCCGACCTCAAACTGTCAGCTCTGTTTTCCTTCACAGTTCCATTAAATCAGTAAAGGAGAGGGAAGATGTGTTTGGAAATGACAAACACACTTTCTTATTCCTCTCATTATTATTTTCAGAGTCAGACTCAAGTTTGAATAGTTTGAATTACTTTAGACTTGACTTGATGCATGAAGAGAAGACTTGAGACTGGACTTGACTTGGGTTCTGGTGACTTGGGACTTGACTCTGACTTGTACTCTGATGACTTGAAAAGGTTTCTAAAGTCTTGACTTGAGATCTTGTGTTTGTGTAAATGACTTAGATTGAAAGTGATGAGATTTGTTCCAGCAGACGACTGAATTTAAATTCTGTTTTCTGAATTTGTATGGAATGATTGAATTGATTGAAGTTGAAACTGATTCTAGAAATCAAACGCATGATGCTCTTACCAAGTTTTTATCCTATTAAAACCATATTGCATTGAAATGTCCTAGATATTTAGTTTTCTTTAAGATATTAAATTGATACTGGACTCTTGATTTGTTCTGACTTGACTTGCTGTTCTACATTTGGACTTGAGACTTGACATTAATGACATGGACTTGACTTGGACTTGACTTGAGACTTGTGACCTGAAGACTTGAGACTTGACTTGGTTAAACGTCCTGCTCTGTGTCTCTCTCTCTGTCCAGACTGGCAGGAGCAGATTTTCAGATTTTGACTCTTTGGAAACAACAACAGCAACATGAGATTCAATGAAGCTTTAAAGGAAAACTCCTCTGATCCTCCTCACTGTCAGACTGTGATGTTCAACACATTCAGCAGTTAATTAGTCATGAACTGTCATTTACTGTCTTGGTGAACCCACTCTCCCTCAACCTGCCTTGTCTACTTCTACTGCAGTTAGTGGTTTACTACATTTCCCAGAATGCCTTCCAACAACCCCCAGAGAAAAGGGGGGAAACTTGTTGCTTTCAATCAAAGATGGGCGTATCGGCGTAGAAATATAGTTAGCCAACCAGTTCATGAACATTGGGACGTGTCTATGATGGAGGCCACGCCCCCTTCCTCAAACCCCAGCCTGTCTCTCTGCTGCAGTGCATTCTGGTCTCTCTCCTGCTCCTGTGGGTGGAGAAACTGGTCTCTCTCCTCTTCTACGATGGATCTCTCCCTGTATGATTGTTGAACGTCTCTCGGTGCAAAATGGCGGCTCTAGAAAGAAGCCCTCGCTCTTTGATTCTGAGGGACTGACACCAAAACCTGACGTTTACCGCTGAGGTTTTACATCCTGAAACATTTTCTCATATCAAACTCCACTGGAGCTGCTGGGAACATCTGGAGGTGACGTCACCTCGTCTACGATTGGCCGGTTATCCACCAAGAAGAAAAACACAACAAACTACTGGATGGAGCCAGGAAGTATCTCACCAATAGCTGCTTCAGGATGGATTTTCCTTAAAGTAATTTATTTCTGACTTCTTCTCTTCAGCAGCCTGTTCTGAGTCAAACTGCTCCTCAGAGTCACAGAATGAGACTGTTCACATTCAAGCAAACTTTATTGATGTGATATTTGGCAGTATGCAGGTTGATAACATGATGTGAGCTATAGCCTATATACAAGCTCTGCAGGCAGCAGACTGGTTATAAGGGTTCAAGCCTCCAAGCAGATACACTCAGCGTTCTATACAGCGGTTCTCTTAGACCATAAAGACTGTTCTTCTACATTAATACTCTGTTTCCACCAGCTGTCAGCTTGTCACACAGGAAAATAAAGGTTCCAACTGGAACCCAAAATGGTTCTTCGCAGTGATGATGGTACAGAAGAACTAGTTCTGGTTCCACAAAGAGCCTTTCATACCAAGGTTCTCTAAAGAACCATTTCTGCACTTCTTATTGTGTTGTGTTTTTATTTAATTGCCTTTGTATCGGCTTATTTGGCGATTGCCATACATACTATATTTATATTTTAAAGCTATATAAATATAGCCTACTGTATATAATTTGCCATATAGGCACTTGTACAATATATACTATGGAGGGGCATGGTTGTTACGCCATCACCCACAATCCAATAGGTCAAATAAGAATTTGAATATCCCAAAGAACCATCCACTAAATAAAGTGGTTCTTCAGGAGGTGATGGTTCTTTGTGGAACCACACAGAGAACCAGTTAAGAACTAGTATTTTTCTAGTGTGTGTGTGGCCATTTGGTGTCCTCCTGGTGAGTGTTTGGTTTTATTCATTTGGGGACACAAAATGGCGTCAAGTGAAAAATCTTTCAGCACCAGAAATCCAGAATCTAGTCTACAGCACCAATAATGAACATTAAAGCAACGTTAGTGAAATACAAACTTAAGAAAAAAACTTTAAAACGGGAACTGTTGCATGTCTCTTCCAGGAATTCCATCTAAACTTCCTTACAGCTTTAAATTAACATCAAAGATAAAACTTTAAATCAATCACAGCAGACACAATGTGAATGAATGAGACTTATTAGAAGTCATGTGAAAACCCCACATGTGAATTTAAAGCACATGTGTTTTTGGACATGTTAGTTTTTATTATGTGATTTTCTTGTTTTTTTCACATATTCTGACAGCGCATGTGACAATTTTTACAGATTTGTCAGATGTGAAAAATAAAATGCATTTTCCACATGAACATTTTTTCACATTTTCACCTGCAATTACATATGACATGTGTTTCACATGTGAAACCTGAAGTTCACATGGCAAGAGACAATTCGCAGGTGGAAATGTCATTTTAACTTGGGAAATGAGAGATTTCACACACAAAATTCATCATGCACATGTGCTTTGAATTCACATGTGGGTTTTCACATGTGACTTTTTGTAAGGGCCTGGTTGAGACGGCAGTAGCTCATTTGTCGTTAATTTATTCATGATGTGTGTTTGATCTCTCCTCTCTCCCTCATCCCTCCATCCGTCTGTAAATACCGTTAAAAGACACAAATTAGTTAAAACTATTTTTAAACTGTACAGAAATGAACCAGGCAGTCGGACAGCTGCTGTAGATGTGACACTTCAGTGTTTCAGCTGCACTTAGACACAAAGGAATTAATTCATGTATTTGGAGAGTTGGATCTGACCGTCCTGAGGCTGAAACCACCGAGAAACGGACTGAAATGAGAAGATGAGATGGGTGCAGAGGAGTTGGTGGTCGGATGTTTGTCTTTCCATCACAGCGACTCCACTGGAGCCTCCGTCTGGTCTTCGTCTTCAAGCTCATGTTGGAGAATTCTTCTCAGTAGCTGGAAAAGCAGAGAAGCAAACAATCAGTCATCAGTAGAAACAGAGTTTGGTCCAATCACCTCCAGGCTGGAAATCCACTCAGTTTTCTGACATACAGATCTTTCTTAAAGAGGGTTTTGGGAGGTGAAAATTCAAAATTCAGGATTCATAATGGTAACGTTGAATTTTCATAATAAATAATACCACTTTTACTTAATTTTAGATTCTGTCCAGTGAAGAACATAAATGATTTATGGAATTTATTAAAATTTTTCTCTCAAGTGCTGTAAACTGTGACAAAATTTGAATGCGCCCATCAATGATTTTAGAGTTGAATTTAAGTTTGAAGTTAGAGTTGAGTGAAGAGTGTGGAGAGAGATCAGTGGCAGCAGAGATTGTATTTGAATTGCATGAATTTGAATTTGTCGTGCTCACATTGAACCGCTGAATTCAAGAAATGAATCTGATGAATAAATTAATTCAAAAATTGAATTTGTAAGGCACACTTTGAAATTGAACACAATGACTTGAAACTGAATGTGATTATGGGGACATGACATGGACTCGAGTCAGACTCGAATCACAATCTGCTTGAGACTTGACTCGATGCATTAAGAGAAGACTTGAGACTTGACTTGACTTGGGTTCTGGTGACTTGGGACTTGACTCTGACTTGTACTTTGATGACTTGAAAAGGTTTCGAAAGTCTTGACTTGAGATCTTGTGTTTGTGTAAATGACTTAGATTGAAAGATTTGTTCTGACTTGACTTACTGTTCTACATTTAGACTTGAGACTTGACATTAATAACTTGGACTTGACTTGGACTTGACTTGGTAATGTACACTCAGACTTGGGACTTGACTTGAGACTTTTGCCTCAAGACTTGAGACTGACTTGGGACTCAAGCAAAGTTGACTTGGTCTCACCTCTGGCCTTACAAATTGAATTTTTGAATTAATTTATTCAGCGGGACAAATTTAAATTCATGCAATCATAACAGAATCTCTGCTGGCTGATCTCCACCCAGACAAACGTCTCATCCTGACTGTGGAACCTGAGTTCACCTCTTCAGAACTGCAGTAAAACCAAACTTTAAACAGTGCAGAAGAAGAAGGCGGTGAATTTCTTACGAGGTCATGGTGCAGCCGGACACGTGTGCGGCGGTGCCGGTGTACTGGACGTCACAGCGAACCACGTTGTTGTTGAAGTTGGACTCTGGAACCTGGTTTCCCGGGTTCACCGTCACCTGGAGGGAAAACAGAAGACAGTAAATGATGCGCCCGCTTCAGACGAGGTGCACGCTAACCTGAACGCGGCTTTGAGCTCAGCGGCTACAGTGAAGATTTCGGCTAAAAAAAAAAAAGGGTGTAAATGACGTCTTTTCAAGTCAACTTGGGATCTCGGGGCTTCCGGAGACTTGGATTACACCGGACGAGCTGTATGGAGCCATTTTATGTTTTTTTTTTCAGTTGTTTTTTTTACGTTTTAAGACAAGTCCCCAGCAACTTCGGTTGTTCAGGAGAATGCTGCAGTGCTGTTTTGCTGTGAAGCTCCAGGACTGTTTTGTGGACTAAGAAACTTCACCCGACTTTCCATCGGCATGGGTGTGAGGAGATAATGACTGAATTTTCATTTTTGGGTGAACTATTCCTTTAAATATACAGCAGAGGCTGTTCTGTCCTGAATTTGAGCTCTACTGCTCTATTCAAGGCGTTTCAACTCATTCTAATGTCGGACCTCGCTGCACATGGACTCAGAGAGATCAGCAGCAGCAGAGTGATGCAGACAGGACAGACCTTGAGGATGTATCTCCCAGGAGAGACGTCGGTGATGTCGATCCACTGGCAGTCGATGTCGGCGTTGTAGGTGTCATAGCAGCCTGGACTCAGACCCTGAGCACACAGCCGACACACTGTTACAGATACATTCTTATTTCTTATTGATATATGTTTATTTCTCACTGCGTATATTTCATTTTTTCTTTCATATCATAATCATACGTATCATATGTCCATATGTGCTTAAAACCCCACACAACATACATCCTGTACTTTTTTGCACTCTGCACTCTTTTGCAGCTCAGCACCTTACACACTGCTTACACACTGATAATTGTAAATTGTAAATTGTTTATAACTGGCCACCTTTCAACTTATTTGATCTATTCCTTGCTATTTTTATTTTATTTTATTTTTTTTTTATTTCTATCCTATGTTATTATGTACATATAGCTTTTATGATACTTGTCATTTTCCCCTGTATATAGCTTTATATTATTATATATTATTATTGATATCCTGTTAATACGTTCGCCATTTGCACAGTTGTCGGAGTTGTTGCAACCCCATTTTACTGCTGTTGTACATGTACAATCATGCATGTGACAAATAAATCTCTTGAATCTTGAATCTTGAAATCAATAAAGTAATCAAAGTCACTCTTATGTCTTGGAATATCTTGGTCTTAAACTTACAAAACTTGCGTGAGTGTGTTTGTGGCTTTGATTTTGGCTTTGTGAATCTCTTTTATCTGTTTCTTTGTATTTCTTTCTTCCTTCTTTCCTTGCTTTCTTCCTTCCCTTCATCCCTCCTTTCTCTCTATCCTCTACGGAGCCCCTAAAGTCCCGAAAGGTGATATGTTTTTTTATCTTGTGCGCATAAGATAATTAACTTGTTCCCACAAGATAATTAACTTGTGCGCACAAGATAAAAAAATATCACTTTTCGGGACTTTAGGGGCTCCGTAATCCTCCCTTCCTTTCCTGCTGCCTTCCTGCCTTCAGTCTTTGCTTTCTTCCTTCCTCACTTTCCTCCTTCCTTCCATCCTCTCTCCCTTTCCTCCTTCCTTCCACCTTGTTAATGTGTGTGTGGAATGTGTTTGTGTGTGTGTGTGTGTGTGTGTGTGTGTGGGACCTGTGTGTGTGAGGTGCAGGCGAAGCGGCGGTAGTATCCCGGGTCGCAGGACGTGTCCTCCAGGCAGAAGCTGGCCTTGTGCCCCTCGGCCACGCGGCTCTGGGTGCTGGAGTCCAGCAGCTCGTACAGACTGAACTGGTCCATGCTGTGGAAGTGACTGAGCACAGCAGCACAGGTCAGTGAGGCTTCAGGTCACACAGCCAGCAGCCATGTTCCTAACACATGCATCATGTGAGCATTAGGGCCACTGTAGGCGGCTGGGGGAACCTATCTTTTTAATCTGGCTTTTAATTTGGAGTAATGTTATAGCCTTAGTTTTTAAGTTCTAATCATTGGTTTTTACTTAAGTTTTATCCCGGGTGTTTATTTTATTGTATTTTTACTTTATTTTATTGACTCTTATTTATTGATTTTTTAACATTTTATTGTTTTATTGTTGTAATTTTCCTATGAGAAGCACTTTGGGCTGCATGCTTGTATGAAAGGTGCTATATAAATAAAGTTGAGTTGAGTTGAGTTGAGTTGAGTTGGGGGGGTAATATTCTGAGAAAAAACTCAGAGATTAAAGTCAGAAATTTGCGAGAAAAAAACTCAGAATTTCTGAGATTAAAGTCAGAAATTTGTGAGAAAAAAACTCAGAATTTCTGAGATTAAAGTCAGAAATTTACGAGAAAAAAAAATATATATTTTTTTTAAATATTTTTGGCAAGGAACTACATTGCTTCACTTTGCAAGGTAGGATCAGCCAGGTGGAAGACTTCAGTCTCCACAGCACAGACAGCCTGACCATGAAGAGGAGCAACAAACAAACAGGCAGTGAGTTTTTTCTCACAAATTTCTTTAATCTTTAATCTAAAGAATTCTGAGATTACTCCAAAACAGAATTGGAAAAGGAAGTTGTGCTTCAACAGTGGGATTCTCAGTGGAGTGCTAAACCCAAAATCCAGAGCATGTTCCAAAAACTATGAAAAGGTAGCACATCTCAAATTTCCAAGTCAAGGAGGACAAAATACTAACATTTCACTTATTTATTTGGCTCACATCACAATAGAAAAACGCTCACGTGTTTCGGCACAGACACATTAGACACACATTCACAGACACATTAGACACACTCTTCACAGACACACATTACTCCAAATCACTCTGAGTTGTAGCTTGAGAAGAGTCAGCTCAGTTAACCTGAACAAACTGTTAGCTAGCTAACTAGCCAGCAAACACACTGATGTTAATGTGAACATGCTAACATGCTAACGCTAGCTGCTGTACAGTATTCAGTGTGACCTACTGGTGGCAGCTGTGCCATTCCCAGGCGTAGCGAGGTTTGCTGGGCAGGAAGTCGGCCGTTCCCTGGTTCTTCACCCGCTGAGGGAACCGCAACAAAACCCTGGTGTCATAATCCTGAGCATAACGAGCAGAACTGAGGAGGAGGAGAGGAGGAGAGGAGAGGAGGGGAGAGGAGGAGAGGAGAGGAGAGGAGGAGAGGAGAGGAGAGGAGAGGAGAGGAGAGGAGAGGAGAGGGGAGAGGAGAGGATTAGTAGCTAATTAGTAGTTAATCATTTGCATGTCTATTAGCAGGGTCATCAGCAGCTAAATTTACGACTTTTTAATACTACTTGGAATTGAATTTAAAATTTAAAAACCAAAATCAAGAAACAAATCTGTAAAAGAAAAACTACCTATTTCTGATTGAACAGATATTAAAGTTACAAAACTATAAATGGGCAGAGTAAAAAGAAAGAACAGCAGGAATTTATTGTTATGGACATTATGGCCTTTTTGGCATTTATTTATATTTTCCCCAGAGTTCCTTCTTTGTCATTCATGTTTGCCAGATAGTTAACTTGCACTGTGAAACATGGTGGCACTTTGGCTCCGCCCATTAAAGCTGACCTGCCTCTGGGAAACGTCTGCATAGCTAAAGTGTGAGCGGAGCGGTCTCACCTGGCGAGGCAGTTCTCCTCAGCGGCACAGCGCAGGTTGTACATGGGGACTCTCTGGATGTAGGTGGCGATCTGGATGTAGTAGGGATCAGGAACCAGATCAGGCAGACCTGCGCTTCGGACAACACACGACACACTCAGACAACTGTAATAATAACATCAGAATCAGAATCAGAAACAGCTTTATTGGCCAAGTATGTACACATACAAGACTCCGGTTTTTCGTTGCTCTCAATGTACTTACACAGAATAGATATATAGCTAAAAACAGGACAACAAGATGAACAGAGGTAAACCTATATATATATATATATATATATATATGTATAAACAACCCTAGACAATAGTGCAATGGTGCAGAGTGCAAAGATGCTGGAATAAATATGGAGTTGGGTGTAACAGGTTACATTATATACATGAGTTACTACACATTATATACATTATACACACATTATATACACAATCAGATATTGTACAGATGATGATGATGGGGGAGGAGAAGCAGGAGGAAATGCATGAGACTTCATTTTTATGTAAGACTATTTTTTGGCATTTCTGCTTTATTGGGCAGTCACAGTATGGAGAGACAGGGAAGATGGAAGAGAGAGGAGGACATGTGACAAAGATCCTGGACCAGATTCAAACCCAGTATGTTGCCCTTACATGGTTCACACCTCAGACCACTGAGGCACCATGTGATACTTTATTGATTCATGTAGGAAGTTCCTGTTTTCTCTTGCCCTGCTACTGCTACTGCTAGTGCTGCTACTTTATTGATCAGGGAAACTGTCTTTTCTTTAGCTCCCTCCACAGGGAGGTCAGAGGTCAGAGGTCAGGGTCTGGAGCTGCTAGGGATTCAGTGTCTTGCTCAAAGACACTTCAACCCCAGTCCTCTGGGTTGAAAGGTTGTCTCCCTATTCACTACAACACCCTGCTGCCCAATGACATCACCACTGCTGATCCATCTGATTGGTTTAGTGTTTAGATATTGTCAGCTTGTTAGCTAGCTAACCATAGTATCTGGTCAGCTAACCATCACTGTCTTGTTGTTAACACATCTGATTAGCACACTAGCTAACGTAGCTAGTAGCAGCTAGCGTTAGCATGTTCACATTAACATCAGTGTGTTTGCTGGCTAGTTAGCTAGCTAGCTGACTCTTCTCAAGCTACAACTCTTCATGTTTTGGAGTAGAGACTAGGGCTAAAGACAAGACAGTTTACTGCGTCACAGTAACCTACATTTGGAAACAAATCCACCTTATCACACTATTCACTTTTACTGAGAACGTTACTGAATGGATCTACAGCCACACCACAACAAGCTGACTCAGCTGTTCTCTGCTTCTAGCTGCTTGATACACATTTACACTTTATTAACTAACACACAGTTCTCCATTAGACCTCCATGATGGAACCAGTTGTCACTGACAGGAGATTTGTGACACAACCATAAGGCCTCTATTAATTCTCCATGTAGCTGTCCATCAGTCTGACATCACAGGCTAAGGGGTGGGACCAAAACAAATGTGACTCCTCTTTCTTTTTGGCTAGACCGCAACAGCGGGGCCAGCCCTATAAACGCGAACGTCTGTCACTGACTGAGTGACTGACTGACTGAGTGATCAAGTTACACCATTGGTCGGCCGTGGCACGTGGCACATCATAAGATCACAGAGCCAGAAATGTAAGTTTTGTTTTCTCCGCCATCTTGTTTCTGCGCTGAGATCGGGAGCCCGTTTCTCCCACACAGTAAGCAGGCTGACCAATATCATGCATGTAAGCTGAAGCTAAAGTAGAATCTATACAATTATATCATATCGCCGTTTATTTCGATGCATATGCGTGAGCTCAGTCCACCTGAAGCCCCTCTGTTCTGTCGGCGGAGAGAGAGACACAAACAAGCATGGAGGTTTCATCACCCCGTGGGTTTACTGCCAACGCTTCCCAGAGTTTCCCGGCGCCACGGTGCCGGCCGGTGCCGGCCGGTGCCGATAGCTGGCCGCCGATTTGTTCCCGGTTAGGGTTTATCCGGGTTATGATCTGGCCGAGATTTCGGCGGGGTTCCCGACGCCGATGCGTCACCGAGTGTCTGGTGAACGGCGTTTTCGGCACCAATGGGTACCAGAGCGACCGGGGCTCGGATCGGGAGGATCAATGCGGGCCGTGGGCGCGGTGGAGAGGACAGCGGCGGAGAGAGGAGACGGGACACGCTGGAACGGAGATCAGTATGGATGTATGGATGTATGGACTATTATTCTGTATATTAGCAGTCTACAGCGGAGATGGTTACACCACTGGTCGGCCGTGGCACGTGGCACACTCATACACGGTCCAGCCATATACTAGGTTTTGACCTAGTCTTGTTCTGGTTATGGGAGACTTTAGCTTAGTGAACATTCACCAATACACACTGAACTGAAATTCAGTGGAATCCCCCTTTAAACTGGAATAAGTTCAAAGTTGTGAATGCTAACAACTAGAAAAGGGTCCAGGCATTAAAAACTGGAAATGCTTTATGCTGTAGGCTACAGTAATGCCTTCACAATGATCTCATTTGCTAGTGGAATAATTGAGATGGAAAATCAAAAATAGACAGTGAAATGGTCGTTTGCCTTTTAAAATAGTCAAGAATGAAATAGTAACATACAGAGTTGGAAATCCTGAGTTCCCATTCATAAAAATACACATACAGACACATACAGATGTGTTTCATTCAGAAACTCAAGCATTCCTCTTCCTTTAAATTAAAGAAATAGCTAAGAGAAATCATATTAATAAAAATCAAGGTATTTAAACACCAAGCCTTGATGCTTTTCCTTACAAACCCAGCAGGGATGTAGGCTGGAGGGTGAACCACCTGAACTCAGTTTACCACCTTTTGATTTGTGGAACAGAGTTCCACAAATTTTTCAGCTGACAGAAATATCTATAACATGAAATTGTAGATATAGGATCAGACTGATGTCAGTCACATGGTGATAGGGTATTCTAATGCTTTTCTGAATATATAATTGATTTTTGTTGGTAGTTTTTTTGGTAGCGTATAGTTTTTGCCTTATGGTGACCAACTGAAGGTCACAGTTTACCGTCTTTTTAATTTACATTACTGCAGAACACTAAGGGAAAACTGAAGAAAGTTTCACAAACATGATGAAATATCAAACGGCCATCAGAAACCGAACTCTAGATGCGCGGAGTGTTTTCCTACCGTGTTGGTGGTAGCTGGTGCCGTATCCGTGCCGCGGATTTGCCCTGGGCTGCGGTCTGTAGTACGAGTTGTAGTAGTTGTAATAAGGATAGTAGTTAGAAGACTTGTACGGGTCGTACGGATCATCTCCGACCATCATGTCCTCCCGTCGGACCGGGGCAGAGTCGCCGTTACTCTCTGCCGGCGGCCGGTGCGGGCGCTGCTGGCGCGCCGTGCGTAATTGCGCACCGCTGCTGCTGGCGGGGACCCGCGGAGAGCCCCGGGACGCGGCGGACACCGTGTCGTTACTGTTGCTGAGGACGACGACGGGGTTATCCCGCCGAGCCGACCCGGTCTGCCTCCTGTTGGACGGCTGGTACTGAGAGCCGCGGCTCAGGATGCTGAAAACCTGCCCGTTATGTTGCCATGTCAACCCCTGCCGCAGCGCGTCCGCGTCCTGAGCGCGACCCCGGGCCAGAAAACTACAGAGGAAACACAGCTGGGTCAGATATAGCAGCAGGGCGTCCGGGGACAGTTCCTTCATGATATCAATAAATTATATGTTGAAAATAATCTACAAAAAAAACCCCAAAAAAGAGTCTTCCTCCCGACCGCACAGCTGCTATCAGAAGAGCTTCTCACAACTGATGGAGCAGCAGCTGGATCATACTGCTGCTGCTGAGGAGAGAGAGAGAGAGAGAGAGAGAGAGAGAGAGAGAGAGAGAGAGAGAGAGAGAGAGAGTGTGAAGGAGGAGGAGGAGTTTGAGATTTAAACAGCTTCCAAGATAAGCAAACCACATTTCAGAGGAGCCAGTAGATCCGTGACCCCTGACCCTCATTAGGTGAGAGTTTGACCCCTGTTGTCCTGTATTCAGGTCCATCATCATGTGAGGAGGCAGAAATTTGTTCTTGAAACTGAAATTTGTAGCCCTATAAGCCTCTGTCCCTGTCCCGTCTGTCTCTCTAGATGTCATGGCTACTGAGGTGAGAAAACGGATGATTTTTTTAGTTTCTCTGAGATTTTTGTTTTATATTTTTCCCACACAACCTGACACAGTCACAGCCTACAAAGCATCAACTGCCTTTTTTGTAAACTTGCAACAGTGGCAAATACACCATGCAGCTCCACCAATTACTTTAAAGCTGTATAGGCAGCTTCACATGTTGATGGCAGCAAGAGGTAAATGTTTTAAAAATTTGAATGTCAATACACAGAAATCCTGTAAGGTGATGCCACAGCCCCGACAGTCTGATCACTTTATACCACAGTAGCAGTCTGATCTTCAGACTGAACGTCCATCTGGTTCCACTCCATTATTCAGCTGAGATTTCCTCCTCGTTAGCCGTCTTCTGGGGGGGTTGATTTTCACCGAACCAATCACTAGTGACCGACGTATCTGAACCAATCACTAGTGACTGACGTATCTGAACCAATCAGTGACTGACGTATCTGAACCAATCACTAGTGACTGACATATCCGCTCTGACGTTACTTCAGTCACATGATACTGCAGCCAGTCAGCCTCTACATCCATGGTTAGCTAGACATTTACCAACTGACCAAGAATGTCACTCCATTTTGAAAAAAACCCATTGTTTTTACAAAGATAATTTGTTGGTTAAGGGGCTGATTTCAAGGGCAATGAAAAACCGCTGCACGAACGGTTCAAACTTTAGTCCCGCCCACAAAGGTGCTAATTGGCTCGATTGTTTCTCTGAGCAGGAACGAGCTGTTGGGTTAGGTTAGGGTTACCGGACTCTCTGAATCGCTCAACAAAATCTGAAAAGCGGGCGGGACGAGATTCAGGAAGTCTGGAAGCAGGACACCAAAAGGAAAAGGGAGGCGAAACATTTCTCGGTCCAGCTTCCTCTGCTGGTTAGGAGACAAGTTTGGATTTTGCTCTTAAATGTCCGTTCATCAATTCCTGTGGGCAGAGAAGTTTCCACATTTTTAGTTTGAAATTATTACATAAAAGACTTTTTGCTTATATTGCTCCTTTAATATCTGATGAGCCAAAGTAGTTTTTAGAGGAGGAGACGCTGGCTGGACCTGCAGCAGTGTTGTTGTTGTGTGTCAGTTCACATTGTTTTCTCTCCTGTCTCCTCTCTCAGGACGAGGTGTAATTAGGGCGTTGCTCTGGTTTCACAGCGGTCCTGTCCCGGTCTCATTATCTCTGCGGTGAGAGCTGCTCTCTAATTTTAAACCGGGATCAGGAGACACAATGTACAGATGAACTGTGAGTCACGTTATGGTTCGGGACCCGAAATGGATCACCGGGCTACATCTGGTGGGTCCCCACCGGATAAAAGTAGGTTTCAGTGAGCTTGGTCACCAGAGTGAGACTGAATGAAGAGTTAAAGAACCTTTGTTGTATTATCTCCAATTTTGTAATTATTTGTTGCATGATATTTGCCAGAATATTTTGTTGCCCAGTGTGACATTTGTTTCCTTGGATTTTCTGTTGCTGCAGTTTGAGTTTCTCTTCTCTCTGTCTTCTTCTTCTGTTGATTCCAGGAACCAAACCAGGAAATGTAAAACGCATCACTTCCTGTGCGGCAGAGGATTTTTCCCAGGAAAGAGCTAGCAGACACCGGCAGTTTAGAACAGAGGAGAAGCTTTATGAACTGGAGATAGGTCAAAGATAGAGAGGACCAAAATGGATTTATATGAAAACATTGCAGATTAGTTATATAATAAAAAGAAAACCACCTGGTCTTGTGTAGAAACGTGACAGACATGACAGGCATTGGTTTCTCTTTATTTACAAAGCCCTTAATGGCAACTTGCCATCATATATTACTTCTTTATTAAATTGGTCCTATAGTCACTATTCAACTCGTTCAAGTGATTGGCTAATGCTCGAAGCAACACTGAATTTGGGAAAACTGCCTTTAGTTTCTGTGCTGCACTCACCTGGAACACTTTGCAACACATATTGAAACTGGACACAACTGTACATCTGGGTCAATTTAAAACCATAATTGCAAACTGCACCGCTCATGAATGTAACTGTTTTTAACTGTGTTTGGTTGTGTTCTGCTGTTGTTTATTTGTTTTCTCATTGGTTGTTTTTTATGTGTAGTTACTCTGTACTCTCGGCATCATTGTAAATGAGGGTTTACCCTCAATGATCTCCGAGATCTAAATAAAGGTTGAATGAAAAGAAACGTCAAAATACATCTCTGTATTTAATGATGATTCCCCAGCAGGGATCAGCAGCCATGTTGAGCCGAGAGTCTGCAGCTTCTGTCACTGAAATCAGCTGCTGGTGTGTCGGTCCTCCAGGCTCTGTGGGAGTTAAAGTCTAAAAAGCTCTGAACCAGAGGAGCTAGTTGTACCTGGAACCTGGTTCATACGGACAATCCGCTCACTCCGCCTCGTCTTTTGTTTTGTTTTATGGGAGAACCTGAATCCCCCACCCCCGCCCCCCGCCCCCTCCTGCTGGGCGCTCAGGATGCTTTAAAAGGCTGAAATTGAAGCACTTACCGACCAAGAAGTTTCCTCCTCTCAGAACACTGTAAAAACATGCTACCTGCCACCCACATGGTGCGTGCTGCACACACACACACACACACACACACACACACACACACACATACACACACACAGACATACTAAGCTTCTCTAGAAGGCCCCGCAACTTTCCCTTTAAACTGATCCACTACGTTACTTCAAACAGGTTATATTCCCATAACTTTTTTCTTTGGATGATAAAGCAGAATATAGCAGAAGTAAACCGTCTCTTATGTACCAACTGGTATGCCATGGTACACTGCACAGGTTCAACCACACCTGGAGAAAGTGTTATTTAGAAATAATCCTTGTTCTTTTTGTTTTATTGTACTTAGAGTACCAGCAGGGTTATGTTTAAAATTAAAATAGTGATATCTAAGTTCTCAATCACAGAGGATTGTACTCAACTGACTTTCAAAAGCAAAAAGTATTCGCTGATACTCTTTGACCCAGTTTTGGTGGCATACTGCCTGAAGCAGGAATAGGAACTAGCAGATATGATATGATGTTAGACTTTATTGTCCCGAAGGAAATTTGTGACTGCTACTTCCACAATTGCACTTGCCCATATAAATACATATCAATTTGGATGACAGAGTACCCTACAGTACCATGACTACATATTTCAGCACGGTTGTCCCGGTGGAGATGGACGGCCTGTTGCTCTGTGCTTTGAGCGACACCAAAGGAACTCACTAATTGCCTGGGTCCAGACCTTTGACTCCGCCCACTCCACCAGTTGACTGATTCTGGTCTGGCATCGTGACATGAAACAGCGGTTTCTCGGTTGAAAAATGATCTAACGATTAGCCAATCAGACGTTATAACGCCGTTGTCAAGCTGTTGTCAAGCTGTGTGCCGGAACCAAGGAGGAGGAATAACAACAATGGAGACGCTATAGACAAGATAGACGCTGCTATCCAGGCTGTTCTGAATCCATTAAAAGTCGTCGCACTTTGTTTTTACTTGGCTCCATGTTGTCAAAGATGCTCTATACTTTCTGAACCGTCTCTGGTGTTGTCATGGCTACGCATCAGCGTCGACTTAAAATGACGTTACATTCAGGCGGATACGTCGGTCTCTAGTGATTGGTTAGGGAAAATCGAATCCCCCTCCCCCACGGAAATCCGTTAGAGTGGAGGCAATGTCAGACTGAAGATGGAAATGGAGTGGAACGAGTTGACGGTTCTGTCTGATATCAGGCAAACTCAATAAGTCACCAGGAGGCCGATCATTTCCTCTATCAGTTCTCTACAACTTTTATTTGAAAGACGACAGGAAGAAACGTCTCGGACACAGCCGATCCAGCGTTGGGTCGATGCGAAGCTCTGAAGTCATTCGAGTTTTTTATGTTCATGGTTTATTAATGCTGCCTCATTAGCGTTTCCCAGCTATCTGTGTTAAACCTGCAATAAGCCATTTCAGACCCTGTAACCAATCCTGAAAGTAAAGCTACATAGCTGCAGTCGGAGCCTCTGGCCCCGCCCACAATCTGTCAGAATAGAGCGTCACATCGACCAAGTCGCTCGCAGTATATTCCTGACTAAGCACTTAATTCCTTGCTCTACCCATATAGTTACACAGGGACACGTCTTCACTGCCTTCACATACTGTCTGTGAATCCTGACCTGTGCTTGCTGTTGTGTGTTTGTGGTTCCTGTGGACAGGCTGAACGGTTCTGTCCTGGTTGTATAGTTTGTTTCCATGTTGCTGCGGTGATCCTGCTCCCGTCCCGTAAAGGAACAGCTGGACCATCTGCGAACTATTAGCTGCTCCATAAGGTTTCTTAATCCACGATGATGACTGTAATTGCTGCTGCTGTCACCACTAGTGTTGGGGGTCTGGGAGGGAAATACATTTTTTTGTCCTCGGGCTACAGTGGATGGTAAGTGAAAATTTGTCAGTTATGTTCACTATATTAGCAGCCAGCTATGTTTTTAGAATACAGCAGGACTCCAAATTATGTTTTTTTTTTTACAGTTTGAATGAGGTGAAGATAATTCACCACCATGAAAGGATTATGTGCCAACAGCAGGAACTGGACCGGACAGTTTCATGTTTCACCCGTCACATGAAAAGGTTCGCTAACACTAACGCTTCAGTTCAGCAGCTAAAGCAGCAGGTTAGTTCAAGTTAGCTTCAGGTTTTATCTAAATCCTCCTGTCTTGCCTCTTTCCTTAGATTTAATTTATCTTATTTCTTACCCTAACATTTCTCCGTTATCCATGAATCTGTTCTAGGGTCAAACTCAGTCTCAAGATTTTGGGAAATGAGCACAAACTCTGAGAAGTAGAACACACGTGTGAGCATAAACTATGTCAACATTTATGGTTCTTTACCACAAATAGGAATGTGACAAACACGTGGAAATGGCGTCCAATTCACATGGAAGGATTCTGGTCTAACAGCAGGAACTGGACTGGACATTTCCCACCTGTTGGTCACATGACATGGTTAGCTAACATTTCAGTTTAGCAGCTATAACAGTTTGGTTCAGGTTAGCTTCAGGTTTTGCTGATGGATCAATAAATGAAAACTTGTTGTCATGAGTTGGGAGTTGAACCCGGGTCGCCGACTTTGACTGTGTTTCTATTTCGGACAAGTCTGACTTTGGACCTTGCGCTCCTTATGTTTGGCTGCTTTTAATTTTTATTGATCAAAGAAGTGAAGCATCAACTTCTTCTGCTGCACTCTGTTGCAGAACATTAAGAGTTAAAGAGTATAACAGGGTTCCTACACATTTTCAATTAAAAAATTCCATACTTTTTCCAGACCTTGATTTGTTTTGAAGATTTTGTCTGGTGTTCAATATGATTTACGCAGATAGACATCTTGCCCCTGCTAACTAGGTCATATCACTGTATAGATGAAGATTGTTCTTCACAGCCACAAATATCAGAATATGTGAGATGATTGGCAGGGTTCCTACACGGTTTCCATTTTAAAATTCCATATTTTTCCCAGACCCTATGTTCTTGACCAGCTTGATTTTGGTCTGTATTTGATATAATGCATGCTGACAGCGGCTGGGTAATAAGAGCGTCCCTCTATCTGAACATTATTCTTCACATCAACAAAAACTGTGGACTCAAAGTGGCTCTACAACAACATAAAAGCTAGAATGATGTGTGTATCGGACCTGAACCGCAACATTTTCCATACTTTTCCAGACATTTTTTTCAAATTCCCAAACTATTCAAGACCTGGAAATGATCAAATTCATTTTTAATACTTTTCCAGACTTTCCAGACCTGCGTAGGAACCCCTGGTATAAATACCCATAATGTAAAGCGTGTGGGTTGTATTCAGTCCTGGAGCACAGCGGGTTAAAAACCAGATTGTGTGTTTCAGTGGAAATGCGGCGGTTGAGGCTAACGCTGTCCAGATTGGTTTCCCTTCAGTAGCAGTGGGTAGCGGCGTAGCTAGCTAGCGCGGCGGCAACACGTGTACACACTTTACCGATGCCTGCGCTTAGGAAAAAGTGATCAAGCTGAACAAGAGCTCCTTTTTTTTATAACATCTGCGTAAAGATCAAACGCAGGCCGACTTTATCGCAGCGCTCGGCACTTCCCTTCCAGATATACAAGGTAGCGCTGGCTGTTTCCAATGAGAAGCAGGTGTCGGCTGATCTGAAGGTTTAAACGGCTTCATAATGAGGACTGCTCGCCGGGGGGGAAGGGGGGGGGGGGGGGGCCTGCACTCACAACACATGAGCCATGCGAGGAGTCATGGAAACACCAGACACAATAGTGCTGCCACCACCACAACCACCGCCACCGCCACCGCCGCCACCAGCACCAACAGCAGCTTCATCAAAATCATCATGTCCTTCCCTGTGTGTGTGTATGGGAGAGAGAGAGAGAGGGAGTTATAATAATAATAGTACAATTACACATAATATATATACTATATGTTTTGAGTGAGAGAATGTGTGTGTGTGTGTGTGTGTGTGTGTGTGTGTTAAACACCAGATAGGAACTTGCTAGTCCTGCGCTCCAGCTCCAGCCTGTAAAAAGGTGTTAAGAGTGGATGCAGTGATGATGTTGGTGAATCACACCTTCACTGCTGCTAATTAGACACCTGAGGCATGTGCCTGCTTACACCTATAGCCATGTGCTTTACATATTTAGGCCTGGTTAGGTGTAATAATGCAGTCCATGGCATTCGTGATGTTAGACGGTCAGCAGTTAGCCAACTAGCTTACCAAGCTATAGGCTAGTATGGCTAGTTTGAACTTGGAAGATCAGCTAGGCTAACTAGCTAACCTAGACAACTTTACTAGATTCTGTTGTTTCAGTTAGCAGCAGAGCACTAGGCTTCACTAGGCACTTAGCTTCCTCTTCTCTTACCTCTTGTCTTCTTCTCTGAGCTTCAGTCTAACTTGGTTCACACTGTCTGGATGAGCGGGAGCTGTAAACTGTGAACCGTAACTTTTGTGGCGCTGCAGGAAAATTCAGCTTTCCACATCCTCCAACAAGAAAACCAAACCCCACTTGTTTTTGTTCAACCACCAAATTAAAATGTTTGTAAACAAACAGATATAGCTCCGGGTAGCCTGGTGTCCAGCCCCAATCGCACTTTTCAGCACTCTTCGAATTTGCATGGCGATTCATAAGGTCGACGATTATGGTTATGAATTCGTTTGAGTTTAATAATTATAATGAATTATAATTAATAATGAATAATGAATTCCTAATTTAATAATAAATAAAACAGAATTCATAATCCTTATGAATTGCCATGCAAATTCGAAGAGTGCTGAAAACTGCGATTCATAGGTGCTGGACACCATGCAGGCTGACTTCTGGGTGGATAAAGTCGTACATTTTAAGGAGCGGTAAATAAGAGTCAACTAAACAAAACATTAGCGATTATGCCGAAGTTGGGTTGGGTTTGGGGCTGTAATGCCAAACATAGCTTGGTACATAATGGATTAGGCTTAGGCCTTTTCCCTTTTAAACCAACCACAGAATCGGTGGATACAGAGAATAGTTTACAGGCCGTCTGCATCTAGAAGGACAGGCTGGCAGCCACTCATGACCGGGTTTGCGGCAGGCATTTTCTTACAGGTCAGTAATAAAAATGATCAAAGTGGCTGTTGGGCAGCATAAGGTACAAGCTTGCTGGAGTGACAGTAATGGTCCATTAAAAACCGTTTTTCACTTCATGTAGCCAATGTTTCCTGACCAAAATGTGCCAACATAAGCTTTCTGAAATCCTTGAACCCTTTTCTGTTACACGAGTGAAACATATTGTCAAAGTGCCACAAATATTTTATCCGTATGGTTTTTAATGGACCGCGGTTCTAGCACAGCACAAGTAGCACAACACACGCAGTGGTTTGGGATCTGGCTTTGCTGTCATACCCTGCTTTACAGTCCAGATGCTTTACAATCGAGTCTGAAAGTAAATAACAGTCCAGAGTTTCTACTATAAAGCAAAACACTAAAGAATGACTGGTTTGAGGTTGCTTTGTTAGATCAGCACTTGAATTAGAAATTCTGCTCACTGAATCACAACAGTGTCACTGGCTGTCACTGTTTGGCTATATAACATAAAATAAAATAAAAACAGAAAGTTATGGTTAATTTCTATAAGACAGTGGCCAAAACAGAACTTTTAAGCATTTCTTAACATTTTGGTAAAATATAGCAGTTTGTGGACACATGCTTTAGGCTATATATTTAGGTTATATTATTAAGTTATACACTAACAAATAACAACAGCAACGACATCAGGAACGTCTCGTTTTCAGTGACAGTCAGAACTACACAATGTCTGTGCCTTGTAATGCCCAGGTTCCCTAACCCCTAACCCTAACCCCTAACCCAGGGAACCTAGCCCAGGTAGGCGGAGTCAGCACTTGATATTAAAACGGTCCACTTCAACCTGGCGACTGAGACCGGCGATGACCTAACCAGCACTCTCCTATTGGCTGAGACACACACACACACACACACACACACACACACACACACACACACACACAGACATCTAGGTCCCATAGGCTTTCCTAATTATTGCCTGATCACAAGTCACGACTCTGGCTGAGAAAACAAACAAACTCAGGCAGTTTGAACAGCTGATGCTTCTCCAGGAGCTGCAACAACCCTATGACGTTCAAGTGCTGACGGAAATATTGTAATTACAGGTAGAGCGTGCTTGACCGACCCAATAGAGTGGTAAATATTTCGTTTTTGTTCTGTGCTGTTGACCTCCAGTTACTTGAATTTTTTCATAAAGAATCGGATTAATAAGAATCGAAAATGTCACCAGAATCGGTAAAATCACAACAATCGAGCCTGTGGGGTGAGACACTTATAGGAAGATGTTAGAAGTACCAATAGTCTTCTGCTTTCCATTTCAAATCACTCAACACCAACTACGCCAAGTCAGTCAAGCAGCACATTTAGTGGTCAGTTGGTCAGTCAGTCAAACCAGCCAACCTGTCAGTCAGTGAGTTGGTTAACCAGTCAGCTGTTCACCTACAACTGTGTCTCTATGAAACCTGAACGGCTGCCACATTCCCCTGTAAAGCCGGTATAAGAGGACCTAATAGAAGCCAGGCCGTGTTATAAAACACACCAGGATCTGATTCCATGTCAGGCTGAGCTTCGACCCCTGACTCTGAGGTCAAACAGCTAGAGGACAGATCCACAAACATGTTTCATAAAACATCAGAGAGAGAGAGAGAGAGAGAGAGAGAGAGAGAGAGAGAGAGAGAGAGGTGGGAGGATTATGGATTAAAGGGGGGGGGGGGGTATCCTAGGATGCGGCAATTCTTGGTATTTAAGGTGATTTTGGTACGTGGAGGTGTGAAGTATTCACAGTAAAAACTAGAAATAACTGGTTGTATGCCAATAAACTTTGTTTTATCATTGCAAGGACAGTCTTTATTTATTGAACATATATAATTAATGTGATTATTAGGTCAACTTAAAGGATTTTGGTGTCTGCAAAAGTAAGTGACAGCACTTCCACCGTTTTTGTAGAATGACCCAAGATCGTTTTCTCAGCTACAGTGGTAAGCAAAACATTATGATGTCACAGTGAAGTTGACCTTTGAACTTTTGGATATAAAATGTCATCACTTCATCATTTTATCCTATTAGACATTTGTGTGAAAGGTTGTCATAATAAGCGTATGAATTCTTGGCCAAAAACGTCTTTTGTGAGGTCACAGTGACCTTGACCTTTGACCTTTGGTCACCAAATTCTAATCAGTTCATCCTTGAGTCCAAGTGGACGTTTGTGCCAAATTTGAAGAAATTCCCTCAAGGCGTTCCTGAGATATCGCGTTATCACCAGCTATAAAACACGCCTCCTTGTACAAGCCAGTCAGATTTTGCTCCAGTGTCTATGTAGACGCTGGACTGTCTGAAATCGACCAGTCAGCCCTAAGAGGAGGGCGGGCCTTCCAGAATGGCCAGCCAATCAGAGCAGTAACTCATTAGCATAAGAAGCTGCTTATGTAGAACGACCTATTTTCTTGTAGGTGGGAAACAAGCACTGGGAAGTGAACAGCTAAAGCTATAACTAAACGATTTTTAATGAACTGATGTATTCTATATAGACACCAGGTAATTATATAAAATTTCTGAAAAAGTGATCGGTGAACTGCGCGAACATTGGACAGGCGACCTGTCAATCACTCGGAAAACAACCCTGTTTTATAACCGTTATATCCTGTTAATGACGCAATTATTTTGAAAGACCATAATCTCTTGTCAAAAAAAATGTATTGACTTTATATTTTGAGTGAGAAGTTGGGCTGTGGTCCCATTGACGTGAATGGAGTTGGGCAGGATTTAGAGTCTTTTTGGAGCCGGCCCTAGTGGACGTTAGAGGAACTGCAGCTTTCAGCCGCTTCAAAATTCACCCGTGGTTTTGGCCGCTTGGTCTGAACCATAGCCTGTACAACAGATGGAGTAGTGATTGTGACGTCACCCATTGTCTTCTGAAGGGTTTTGAAGCCTGGAGATTGTGTTTATGGTTTATGGTTATGTTGATATTTTTTGGAGCCAAAGCGAGGCAGAGAGTGGAGCCATGGGTCGTCCGCAGAGCCACAGCTCCGCCTACTATTGGCCCGGAATCAACGACCTGTCAATCACTGGACAGGCGACCTGTCAATCACTAGGAAAACAACCCTGTGTTTTATCTGTTATATCCCGTTAATGAAACAATTATTTTGAAAATCTCCATAAGGACACACAGTAGAATAAGTGAAATTAGCTGCTGAGGCCAAAACCTCTTGTGGAAAAAATATCAGATTGTATCAGAAGTTGGGTTGTGGTCCATTGACTTCATGGAGTTGGGCGGTTTGGAGTCTTTTTGGAATCTCTAGCGGATGTTAGAGGAACTGCTGCTGCAGCACTTCAGGATTGGCTTCAAAATTCAAAATGGCCGCTTGGTCGAAACTCTATTGAAGTTTGTACGAAAAGCAGACTCAGCAAGTTCGCCCCTGTAGCTCCATCTCAGCCTTCTCCCAAACTATTGAACTCCTGAAGCATCTTTTTACAGCTCCAAAAAAAAAAAGCATAATATTTCATCACAGCTCATGCAGCATAATCCAAATGTTTTGTAGCCAAACAATTGCACTGTGTCCAAAAGTCCAACATGTACCTCATCATCTCCTCGATTTTCCTCAACTGTTCTAGATCACCACAGTTCAATCGTTTGGCTGCAAAACACTTGGATTATGTGCATGAGCAGAAATGTGATGGATATTTTAGAGGTTTCTGGAGCTGTAAAAAGATGGTTCAATTAACTTCATTAATTTGGCAGAGGGCTGAGTTTCCACTGATGTGGGGCTGAGGAAAGTAAGCGCTGACTGCTGTGGTGTTTCTGCTCTGCTCCTCCCACAGATCACCTGTCAATCAAACAGTGTGGGCGGAGCCTGTTTTTTTTTTTTTATTGCTGCAGTTTGAGTTTCTCTTTTCTTTGTCTGTTCAGCCATGGTGGCTATCACTGCTCATGCTAACTACCCAGTTCTTCTTCTTCTTCTGTTGATTCCAAACAAAGTGAGGAACGTAAAATGATTTTTCCCACCGGCTGTTTAGAACAGACAGTGGAAAAGCTTTATGAACTGGAGGTTTGATCACTGTTGTGTTAAGTCACTCAGCGTCAGAGATGCAAAACAGACATTTGTTTATATAAAAAATGTCATGCATGCTTACTTTAATGCTTGACTCATCACCTGTTCCTCTGATCCCTCCCAGTTAGACCAGACAGTGGTCTGGGAATGGAAACCAGTTCCTCCCAGCAGTCCCACAGCCACCTCCTCCCTCTGCACTGGGTCTGTGCTACGTGGCTCTCAGCTCCCATCCAGCACCGCATCAAACAGTAAACAGTGTGTGTGTGTGTGTGTGTGTGTGTGAGAGAGAGAGGGAGAGAGAGAATGGATGACAGAAAGTTTGCGTGTGTGTATGGAAAAAAGAGAGAGATTGTGTGTGAGAAAGAGGAGGGAGAGAGAGAGAATGGGAGAGAGTAAGTGTGTGTGTGTTTGGTGTGTGTGTGTGTGTGTGTTTGTGTGTGTGCATGAGAGAGAGAGAAAAAGAGAGAAAGAGAGAGTGAGTTAGTTTGTGTGTATGAGAGACAATAAAGAGATATTGGGTGCATAAGTGTGTGTTTGAAAGAAAGAGAGAATAAGTGTGAGAGAGGAAGTTTGTGTGTGTGTGTGTGTGTGTGTGTGTGTGTGTGTGTGTGTGTGTGTCCAGTAAAGCCAGCAGCAGCCTGTAAACCTCCCGATGCTGCAGTGGAACATTCAGACTTCCAGTTTAATGTTTCTGCATTTTATGTTTGATGTCTGATACTCTCATATTCCTCTCATTATTATACACTGCATATATAGTTGGGTTTTTTTGGTCATTTTTTCACCTTTTTCATAATGCACATAGCTACCTCACTTTTTGTCTCAGTAATTTCTGCAACTGCTAATACTATTGCTGATTTTTTGCACATCCTGTTCATGTTGCATCCACACTGTTTTGCACATTTTTACTCATTTCTAGCAAGTATGTCCAAGTGTCATTTGTGTTTATATAATCTCATTTGCTCTATTATTATTTATGTTTTATTTTTCTTTACTACTTGCTACTGCAACAGCCCAATTTCCCAACATGGATCATTAAAGTTTCACCTTAACTAATCTGATGCTTTATTCAGACTGTTGGTCCTCACATTTACCACATTTACTCCTAAGCTTAAAATTCCAAAGCAGTTATTCAGTATTTGCTAAACTATTTATTTATCCAGGGAAATAATGGCTGACCACACATGCTCCTTTTCAGAAAAATAAGAATCAAGAGTGTGTCTCAATAGGGCACCAAACTACTTTTAAACAGCTGTAAATGCTCCCAAGGACGATTGAAATCTCACTGTGGAAATTTGACTGTTTGCCTCCAAGTCTTTTGAACCTGAAATGTGGACTAAGGACAGATATGAATATGGTTTTAGTTAACTCCTAAGCTCATCTACATGTATTATTCAATTATGCTCTGTAGATTGATGTAGGTTGATGTTGCTTTTGGTCATATGCAGTGTCCTGTGCAGCTCAGTGCGTGGAGCAAGGCATTAGCTCTGCTGGGGGTTTGGGGTTCCAATCCAATCGGGCCACCGATGCTAAAAATGTGTTCACTGTCAAGAACTATGGGTTGGCATTTGAGACACAGCACTAGACTGGGTCATCTCTGATCTCTCCAGTAGAATATTCTCTGGCTTTATAGGTAATAAATCCACCTCCTCCAAATATATATCCTGTGGCGTCCCGCAGGGCTCTATCCTAGGCCCCATCCTATTCTCCCTATACATGCTGTCTCCTTCCATTGTTATACTATATGTTGTATGCCTGTCTACATGCACATCAGCACAAATAGGAAGCAATGAAGTGCTTAAGCAATGGCCAAGGTAGCATGAAAACTGTATGAGAAAGGCATGAATTTAGAGAATTTCCATTTGCTGACACATCTCATTACTGAGTGAGTGTCAGTATGTTGAAAATGCTGTGGTGCTTTTGGGGTTGATTTTCGGAGAGTCCATTGGCCCGTTAGGACTGGACTGGACATCAGTGGCTCTATAGTGAAGCAATTGACCAGATTTTGGTCAGAATTGATCGGTATGATGGAAAAGAGGTGAAAATAGGGTCCGGGTCAAAAATGGCCAGAGTTGAACCTGAGCTCTGCTGAGTTCATCTGCATGTCTCTGTGGACGTGACAGAGCTCACACAGAGGAGATGAAAATATTCTTGAGTTGGCTGCTGAGGCTCCACCAACAATTACAGCTAGGTTAGGGTTTGGCTGGCCTACTCTAGCATCACACACACTGAAAAAAACACTTTTATAAAAGCTGTTGTCACCTAGCCCAGTGGTATTTAAACCCTTCCTCTGGAGAGACACGCAGTTTCAAAAGAAATTCCTTTGCAATCCAAAAATTATGCTTATTTTTAGACTGATATCCAGCCGTGAGTCATTTCTCCAGCATACCTTACACTGCAGGGACTTAAGGAGGCTTTGGCAACATAAGCTGTATTTTCAGGACTGATCTCTCCAAAATAAAATGGGGACCTATGCTAATGTTCCTGTGACTCGTCTTTTGGCCCTGAACCAGTGTTGAACCACCCTTACGAAAGCTCCGGTCAGCGAGCCGACGGCTGCAGACAAACCTATGCTTTGGGTTTTGTTGTCCATCAAATTTGGCCTTGCTTCCAAAGACAATTACAGTGGCTGTAGATCTGGAAAAAAGGTATAGAACATCAGAGTCCTGCAGAAATCTCATATCACCAATATTATCAAACAGCAGCTGATATCTCCTCATCGAAGGAGACGCACGAGTCTGGGACCAAGCCGAGCCAACCCAGACACAACGGCTGAAGAATACATGAGGATCAGAAGGAAAATCAAACAGTTTTTCTAAATGTTTGAATAGTTGACGTGTCTGAGATATACGTTTTCTCCAGGACAGTTAGTTCAAATGTGGAAACAGCCACTAGATATATTTGTAACATATATTACAGTTACATTACAACATACACTACCAGTCAAAAGTTTTGACACACCACATTTTCTCTATTTTTACTATTTTCCACATTTTAGAATAACAGTAAAGTCATCAAAACTATGAAATAACACAAATGGAATTATGCAGCGACCAAAAAAGTGTTAAACAAATCAAAACGATCTTGTATTTTAGATTCTTTGCCTTGATGGAAAGGCAAAGGCTTTGGAGAGAAATTCATACATAGGATCAACTTCACTATTTATATTTGTCTAAGAAACTCATTTCAAGCATTTAGGCAGAAGACTTTAGATCAAAATGGCTTTAAGAGAATGAAGAACACAGAACATTCAATCAGGTAGTGTATATATTGTAACATATATGTAACATATATACATACATTTTAAATAAATATATAATTTTTTTTTATATTTAAAAAATCTGGAGTGCAAGATTCGTACTTATCAGTTATGGAAGCCCATTTCCGCCAGTGTGATGAAAAAAAAAAAGATCCTGTAAGTCATTATAATGGGAAACTTTCTCAAAATAATGACGTAGTGTCTCAAAATAATGAGAAACGTTCTCAAAATAACGTCATAATAATTACTAACTCATTGTTTTGAGATACTAAGTCATTATTTTGAGAAAGTTTCTCATTATAATTACTTACAGGACCGTTTTTTTAATCACACTGGCAGAAATGGGCTTCCATAGGCCAGGTGATGCCAGCTGACAACAGAAATGAAGCACAGCTGCAGTAGTTGACGTTATTCTGACCAGTCAAACAGGCCACTTTTACACAGATAATAAAGGTGCAGGCTGAGGTGCAGATGTATAGCGTGTGCTGATTTAACGGGCCATGAAAGATGATGACATTCCCCTTTTTTAAATGAACACAAATTATGAATTGCATCCCCTTTATTAACAATAAAGTTTTACAGGAAAAGTCAGGGAGAACAAAAACATTCCTGCTCACCGCCCTGTTGTTAAACTGGAACAGATAACCTATTGTTTATTCTGGAAGGGGAAATTCCACCCTGAAACAGAAATTATACTGTTTTGATTCCTGTGACCTGAGTTCAGTTAATGATTGTCAGCATTAACAAACTTTCTCCCATTACCAGAAGCCCAAGAGCTGCTTCACTGACAGTAAACTAAAGACTCTGTTTGCACTTTACATCTAAATGAGCTTTATTTTATAGTAGTAAGGCAAACAGGGATGGAGTGGAATATGTGCCGATATCGCTGTAAGACACACACATCAAGACAGCCTTGGTTCTCTTGTTCTTAGCTTTTGGAGATCATTTTTCATGCTCACAATAAAAGTCCAAACCTGTCAATTCTGTTCTAGGGTGGAAGTTCTAGTGTTCTATTGTTCCTGTCTCTCTGCTGCCCCCTGTTGATGTCCAACACATGGACACCTGACATCACTTGGTGTACATTTTACAATACACATATGTATTTAGCTGATGCTCTCATGCCATGCCATGTGAAGTGCAGCATATGGGTGACATGTGGAATAGATTAATCAACATGCCCGATAACAGACTTACCAAACAAATTTTCTACTGGGATTTTTCAAATAATTATTCTTGGGCAAGGGAGCTTGCAAAAATATTTGGCAAGGCAGGTCTCCAATATATATATATAGAAATAAATTATCTTGTAGTATTAGTCAAATTAAAACAATACTGTTTGAAAATTATAAACAGAAATGGTCAGAAGAAGTTTTATGTAAACCAAAATTGAGAACGTACAGTCTGATTAAGTGTATTTACCATCCAGAGCACCATGTGACCCTGAACCTGAGCAGAGCACAGAGTCTGTCTGTCTCAGGTCAGATGTGGTGTCTTGCCTCTGGTGGTGAAACCCGGACGCTTCCACTCAATTCCAGAGGAGAATAGAAAATGTCACCTGTGTGATCTGGGAGAGGTCGAAAATGAAATGCACTTTTTGTTCTATTGTCCGATATATCACAGTCTTAGATATAGGCTTTTCCGTAAAATGTCTGCAGAATGTCCTGATTTGTTTTCTATGTGATGAATGTAGACTTCAGTACCTGTTTACAGACAAAGTGTTTCACTGCTCAGTTTGTGTTAAATGCCTCCAACAGCAGGAGGGGCTTTATGTTTGATTAAAGGCACAGTCTGTGCCTCAGATGTGCCTAAGTTATGTTTTATAGCTGAAATGTCTAAGGAGCAGGATTGTGTTCATATTTGGTTTGACATTGTTTGACATGTATGGAGGTGTATTATATTTGTTCTTTCGCACTCACTATGTTATTGCTCTTGTTTGTTATGTTTGTAGTGTCTTGTAAGCCCATGTGGGCTTGGCACCTTTTGGCGCATGACACTTTGAAAAATAAATTACTTACTTACTTACGTACTCATACAGAGAAACTTATAATACGTGCAATAACAGAAGAAGCTTCAGTTCGTTCAGTTCCAACATCAGAGGCGACCAAATGGAAGAAACGTCCTCAGTGTCAGCTGGTCATGACAAGGTGGCACTTTAACTGTATATGTAGTATTTATTTATTTATGACTATATTCAAGGTTTAGCACTTGCCATAACTTATTCTAAGTGAGTCCAAATTTGATCTTGTATTTTTTGTCATAATTTATCATAATGACAAGCAAGCAAAATAACCAGAAATTAATTTGGAAGCCATATTTAGATAAAATTCACAGTGTTCCCTCTAAGCTGGTGGTTACAGCTGAGCTAGAGATTCAGTTGACATCATCAGGTTTGGAAGTTTTGGTGGTAAATGATATTAGATGCAGAGACTTTACCATAGTTTAGGATTTAGTGAATTTGTTTGAATTTGTTTTGCTTGTAAATACTGAAAAATGTAAATAAACTTAAATGTTATTTTAAAAAAAAATAATTCATTAATGAATGGAAAATGGATTTAGTGAAGTCTTTGATCCAAAGTTGTAAGTTTTATGACCCTAACCCTTCATAAGAGCCAATCAACTCACTGAAAAAAACATTGTATACGGCAAAACAAATCCGTTTTATAAACTTTATCAATTCAAACTGTCGGTAACTTCCTATGTTGCTGTGAGTCAAAGTCTCATGGGTAAAAGTCTCATGGCGTTCAGTGAGGAGGGAATCAGTCCTCTGGCTCAAACTGTCCCGTAACCAAACAGTCACAGGTTCGATCCTGCAACAGCCGACATGTCATGCCCAGCAAATAAATGGAAAAGGGAATACTTGTTAACAATATTTGAAAATAATCCATCTCCATAAAAAAGAGAACAGATTGATTCCACCGTTTGACAAATCTTATCGTTTATTATAAGAAACCAAACCAAGAGATGAGAAGGTACAGAGAGAAAACTGACATGGGGCGACAGAACGCAAAGGTCCCGGCTCCCAATATATTAATACACACAGCTACTCTGACTAGCCTATGTACACGATGTCTGACACAAGACTGAGACGAGACAGAAGGTCACACGGCATGGAAGTGACCGGAAGTAACAGTCAGAACAGCAGGAAAACAGCACGTCTCCATTAGAAATAAATGGGAGTCTGGTGTTCAAAATGTCTGAATTCCTGTTTAAAAAAAACAACATGACATCCCAGAATAGAAATGATCAGAGAATAGAAATAGTACTATAAATTCTGATAGATAATCAATTATCAATAACAGTTATCACACTTAATCTGCATTCACACACTGAGATATAGATCACTTATACTGTACATATCAGACTAAAGACTGCTCTATCTCTCTCTGTCTCTCTAATGAAACCACAACAAAGTACACAGGCTCACTGTAGCAAAGGACTCTGGGAGATTGAGTTTAGTGGTTTCCTTACGTCCTGTCGTTCTTCTCTTACTTTTTTTTTTATTCCCTCATTTAAAAACAATCCTCCTTCTTTCCCTCCCTCACATATGGAGCTATATTGATAAACAAATCACACATAAACTCAACATTGTGAAATACTTCAAGGGTAAAAAACTGATTTGAAAACCCAAACTCAGTTGTGTAAATCTGTAAACAGGACTGTAAGCCACATTCTGCAGGTCCCATCCTCAGTTTATGATTAGGAATCAGCAGAAACATCTACAGAGACACAGGTTGTGTTTTACAGCTTTGGAAACATGTTTCTCAGTTGGGTTAGGGTTAGGGTTAGGAGGGAATATTTCAGCCAAAAGAGAAAACGCAACTTGTAAGGCGATTTTAGCCTACAACTCCAACAGGAAGTAGTCATAACCAGAAAGGAAGCTGCTGGGGTTTTTCAATGTAAAAGTCTCATTTTTGCCTTTGTTTTTCCATTGGGGAAGATGGCGATAATTTGCTATACAGATAAAACAGATAAGCAGATTCTAATTTTTCCACATCACACACAAATTATTTAGTTATTCGTAGTTGTAATTTAAGGGTTTAATTTGCAAAACATGGGTTACAGCCCTGTTTATAAATTTACAGAACTGACTTTGTGTTTTCAAAGTACTTTTTGCCCATGGAACCATTTCACAATCTTGGGTTAAGTCCGATTTGTTTGGTGGAAAGTAGCTCCACACTCATTTGGTTGATCGTCCAGTTTGGCACAACTCAGATTAACCACTTCACTCCCAACTGGCTCCCAGTGCTCAAAGGAATGTCGAAAACACCCATTCACACTTCTCTTTCTCTCTTACACACACACACACACACACACGCACACACACAAATGTATGTGCACACACACACAAACTTATACACACACTCTTAGAAGTGTTAAGATACAGTACAGATAACAAAACACAACACTACTGTAACGACAACGACAAAAAATGTTGGAAGATGCACTCAAATTTAGATATTTGGTCTCCCTCCCTCTTTCTATGAATGTGATGTTGACTGGGAGGAACGCAAAATGGCGGCACATCAGTTTGCGTTCAAAACACATACACTGCACACTGACATCAACTGAGAATTTAACATAAAAAAGTCAAAGAACATGAAATGTCAAAGAAGGAAAATGTGCTTTACTATTTTTACACCTTGATGATGATGATGATGATGATGATGATGATATTGTTGTCTTGGAGATGCAACTGAAACATCACACACCCCCCTGCAGGAATTTGCAATTTGTGATTGCACAACTAAAAAAGTCAACAGGTCCCTTTTGATGTTGCGTGGGTTTGCAACATTGCCCAATCACCAATCACCTTTACTTAATCTATGCCTTCCCACCATAGTGACCTGACAGCTTAGTTTCTTGTGGTACATCATCATCACTGATATCATCATCATCATCATCACCACAATCTTCTTCTGCCTCCATCTTTCCATAGCCCTATTTAAAATGACATGTAGCCGTTGTGTATCCATCCTCCATCTGCCCTGCATCCATCCTGCATCAGTACTGTAAACAACACTCTCTTGAATGTTATGAAGTACAACAAATCAGCATATTAGAAATATTTCTTAATATATTAAGAAAGACTTGTGTTTCTCATACGACTTGTCGGCAGGCGTTTCCTCGCACCCTCTGATGGCAGAAAAGAGAAGAAAATCTGTATTTTCCAAACGATTCCTCTGAGGTGCAGAGGAACGGCGCAGCAGTGATTGGCTGGTTAATGCAGTGAGAGGCGGGACTTGTCCGATGGCTCCGTCTGTCCAGGGATCATCTCCTCCTCGGTCCCTAGTGGCTCATTGGCCCTCGGTACAGAGGGTCCCGATCCGACACAGTAGTTCTGCTACGGCCCCAATATAGACGTTACGCCTTGTCTCCACTGGCCGGGTTTAGCCTCGCTGTGGCCTGTCTGCATCGCTGCTAGCATCTCCACTGTTTACAACTAGGCCAGACCGGGTCTAAACAAAACCCTGGACAACTAGCTAGCTTGTTAGTTAGTCAGTTAGCTAGCTCAGTTAGCCAGCATTTCCACCGACCTTAGAAATAGACAAAACCATAACTCTGGACAACTAGCTAGCTAGTTAGTCAGGTAGTTAGCCTGCAGCCCAACCTGCTCTAACACTGGTCAACTATAGCTAGTTAGTCATTTAGCTATCCTGATGTTCAGTTGGCTAACTTAGCTGGCTAATCAGTGGAGATGCAAACCAAACCCAACTGTGCCAAGCCAAACCATTCCATACCACAGCTAGCCCCAGCCAGGCTGAACAGAGCTAATGAGGCAAGGCAATATACACATGTCTATGGGCTCCAACATAGACATATACTTAGTTAGCATATCTACATATTAACAGGCCCCAACACAGACATACACAGTTAAAGTGATGTCTTGACATTAGAGTTCATTAGATTATTTTTCTTTGACACTTTGTTGTAATCCCTGCTAGCAGTAGGCCTACCCATTGGTTTCAATGGAGAATGCTTACAATTCTAGCAAGCTGTTTCTGTTCAGAAACAGTGATATGAAAACAGCTTGCTAGAATTGTCCAAATTGACCATATTTGGACTATCAAGGTATCACTTTAATATCAATCTCTTGGCCTGACACTCTTGTCACATCATTAAGGCAAGAATAACTGCGCTTTTCCGATTTGTTTTGGTTCTGTAGCTCAATGGGTAGAGCGTGGCATTAAAGGAATACACATATTTTTTGAAGGTTGCCCTGTTCATCAAAACAGACGCCAAAATCATCCATGTGGTAGATTGTTGGCGGTGCTCCATGCTAACTCTTTAGCATACACTATTTTGAGTGGATGCTGAAGTGTTAACATGGAGCATACTATCACTCAACAAAGTGGATGCTAAAGTGTTAGCATGGAGCGCTGGAGCCAATGATCTACTGGTGATGATTTTAGGATCTCTGCTATATCGACAGCACTGCCAGGGTCAGAGTTACTCCCACTGGTGCCACCCATTCTACAAATGTATGCACTTCTGGTCAGGTGTTTTGTTTAAAAGCGTCCCCACATGACGGATGTTAATGACATGTCTTTTCCAAATTAGCCACAATTCAGTTCACTAAGGTGAATTTTACAATTTATTGTAATCGTATCCAATTGTTTTAGCATTAACAGTCTTATTTCTCTTTGGTGAAAAAAAGGTCATAACTAAATTTTCTCTAATTTGATTTCAATGTACCACCAACGGCGTTTCTTTACCAAAAAATTACCCACAGTTCAAATCACCGACTGATTTTCAGTCTGTGAGCCACACAGGTTTCAACGCAGCCTCTTGGTGCCGTGATGTGAACCTCAGCTGAGCAACATTCATATCCATAAAAACGACCAAAGAAGTAAAATAAGATAAACCAAGAAAATGAAATAGGATAAAAAAAAAAAAAAATCATACACTACAGTTTTACCCTAGCCCTAGCTCCAGTGTGGGTTAATATATGAACATGAATAACTGAAACACAGACACAGACAAACACAGTGCTTTACAATAATAATAAAAACCACAGGGACAGGAGATACAAAGACGAAGCGTCTGTCCAGTTGTTGGCATCCTGAAGGGCCGAACAAGAAGAAAACAAGCTGTGCGGCAGCTTTGGTGCCATGAGAAAAAGAAAAGAAGATATGTCAAAAGACACAAAGGTCTTAGAAGAAGTTTGAGTCCAGAGGAGAAGGTGTTGAACAGACCACAGCTCAAATGACAGAGATGGATGAAGTCAGGAAGGCTTGTTGTAGAATTGAGAGAACAGAAATGTGTGTTCACTAAGGACTGAACCGTTTGGATCTCCCAAAATGTTTCTCAGCCTTTTCTCCTTCTTCCATCTCCATCTCGTCTGTCAGAATATCCTGTTGCTGTCATTGCAAAACAAACCAACCCTCACTTTCTGTCTGCCGCTCTGTTTCCTCATTCCCTCTGAGAGCGACTCGCTGCTGCAACGCCATCCAATCCTCTGTCTACACATTTCAGTCTGTCACCTTACAGGAGTCCAGAGACGGAACGACCCCGCCGTCCCCTACAGGAAAGCCCCGGGCGGGACGTCCCAGAGGCCTCGGCTCACTGGTTGACGTGGGGCCGCAGCGCTTGGTACAGCCCCTCGAAGGTGGGCCGGTCGGCGATGTCGCGGCCCCAACAACGCATCATCAGCTCAAAGAGAGAGGGGGGGCAGAGCGGGGGGGCGTACAGGAAGATCTGGGACGGAAAAATACAGGTGAGTTCAGGAGATCAGATCAGACAACAGTCCACATTCAGTACGTCGCAATACAGAAATGTGTCAGTCCGTCTGTTGTGTCAGGAACATGAATGGTGATATCAGCTCCATGTTATTCTGCTGTCAGGAACATGAATGGTGATATCAGCTCCATGTTATTCTGCTGTCAGGAACATGAATGGTGATATCAGCTCCTTGTTATTCTGCTGTCTGGAACATGAATGGTGATATCAGCTCCATGTTATTCTGCTGTAGTAATCACTAATGAGACTCTTGACCATCACAGTTTCACCTGCATCATTAGTTTCATCCGCACTAATGACTGAACTCCTGATTATGTATATATACAGAATATATATGTAAGAATACTTATTTATTATTATTATTATTATTGTTATTTGCATTTTTGCACTGTCTCCATAGTCTCTATATTATGTACATTACCTATATTGTTTTTATCTTAGTACCTCTTCTTTATTTATTATCTTTCTTTCTATTATCTATTGTACTTACTGTAATTGTTTTCCTTCGAACTGTCTGCCAGTTGCTGCTGTGGCACCTGAATTTCCCCAAGGGGATTAATAAAGTGCTATCTTATCTTATCTTATCTCATCTTATCTTATCTTATCTTATCTTATCTTATCTTATCTTGTCTCAGAAAGACTTTGTTGTCACTGAACTTTTATTTATTACATCGTATTGTGGTTGTATTGAATCCTGAACCTCATATCACGTATTAAATCTTATCTTACTTATAGCTCACTGCAGCCATGCTTCGATTGCTGAGGAACTGATCACAGATATCGCTGTGGTGTGAATGCTTGAACAACAACGTATAGTAATAGTTTATAGTTATTGAGCCTTCAGGCAGGAGGATCTCTGAAAAACACTCCTGTGTGTCCTGGGCGGGTGCGTTTGTTTCGTCTCACCTGTCTGCCCTGGTTCCTGAAGAACTCGCCAGTGTTCTCTATGACCTGTTCGTCAGACAGCAGGCTGTACGGCTGCTCCTTACACAGAGTGAAGATCTCCCACAGGGTGACACCGAACGCCCACACATCACTGGCTGTGGTGAACTTACCCTGGGGGGTGGGGAGGAGAAGAGGGTGGGGCAGAGGTGGAGGAGGAGAAGAGAAGAGAAAGAAAGAGGAAGGTAGAGAAGATGAGGAGGAAAGGAGGAAAGAGAGAGTGTGAAGATAGGGAGAGGGAAGAGGACACAGGGTAGGAAAAGGAGGAGATGAGGGAATAGAGAAGGAGGAAGAGAAGAGGAGATAGGAGTAGAGAGAGTGAGAAGAGGAGAAAAGAAAGATGCGATAGGGATGGAGAAGGAGAAGAGATGGGAGTAGAGGAGGGAGGGGGGGGGGGCAACATAGACATTATATGACAATGGGAAGAGAGTAGAGAGTAAGACTGGTGTTACTGGTTCCCATCCTGGCTCTGGGGCCACCAAATGTTTTTTTTTTACCAAACATTTTTTTACAAATATATTTTTCTTTTATTTGACAGTTCAAATTAGAGAGAAACCAGAAGAATTGGGAGAGAGAGGGGCATGACATGCGACAGGGTCCTAACTTTTTTCCGGCTGGTAAACTAAAAGGAATTTACCGGAGGGATACCATTTAGGAGAGGTAGTTCCTGTTTGGGAGACCGGATCTACTTTTATTTTTAAATACTAATTTAAGTGTAAACCAAGAATAAAAATGCAAAACGAGGACAGACCAGTTACTGCTTTACTGTCTTAAAATCAGGATCTGTTGTTGAATCTGTTCACAAACTTGTTAAATGTAAGTTTTAAACTTATTTTCTGGCCTCATTCAAACACTACATACTCGTCGTACTCTTGGTGAGTAGTTTATATTCTGGTTTTCATGGCGAAGAGAAGAGCAGATTTAGAGTTTAGGGAAACTGCAAAACTTCACTCACTTATAGAATGGCTCTTTTTCTGTACGGTGGCCAGTAGGGACAAAAGCCCTATTCGCACGGGACTAGTATTACCTGGGGACCTCTAATTAGTAATTTGTAATAATTGCGGAGGTCGTCTGTGATTTTAATCCTGTGCGAATCTGCCATGTCCGTAATTTGTAAAAGTAAAAATTCCACCGCAAATTACCTATATTACCATATTGTGCCAAACACAGAGGTCAGTAGGGCTGGGTATCGGTACTCGATACCTTTAAGGTATCGCCCGAAATAACCCAAGTAGTATCGAAACTTCTCCACTTAGTTACTTTCCACCTC
>NW_027283031.1:0-12500 GCF_046629955.1 Centroberyx affinis | reverse complement strand
CTCAAGTCTAAATGTAGAACAGCAAGTCAAGTCAGAACAAATCAACAGTCCAGTATCAATTTAATATCTTAAAGAAAACTAAATATCTAGGACTTTTCAATGCAATATGGTTTTAATAGGATAAAAACTTGGTAAGAGCATCATGAGTTTGATTTCTATAATCAGTTTCAACTTCAAGAAATTCAATCATTCCATACAAATTCAGAAAACAGAATTTAAATTCAGTCGTCTGCCGGAACAAATCTCATCACTTTCAATCTAAGTCATTTACACAAACACAAGATCTCAAGTCAAGACTTTAGAAACCTTTTCAAGTCATCAGAGTACAAGTCAGAGTCAAGTCCCAAGTCACCAGAACCCAAGTCAAGTCCAGTCTCAAGTCTTCTCTTCATGCATCAAGTCAAGTCTCAAGCAAAAAAACTGTGACTCCAGTTCTGACTTCTGACATGAACCAAGAAAGGAAGCATAGTTAGAAAAGTTATGTCCTTCTCACATTGTGGTTTCTGGGTGAAAAAGTTCCTTTGATCCCTCTCCTTCCCTTTTTCCCTCTATCCTTCTTCCCCTTCCTTCACTCCATTTACCTCCTGCCTTGTGCAGTTTATGTAATGAATAACCACTGCACACACACACACACACACACACACACACACACACACACTCCCCCCCTGGTGTACCTGGCCTGGCTGGTAGCGTCGGCCCTCAGCTGTTTGACGGCCACCAGCACCGGCCGGCCGTCTCTGTCCGGGAGCGGAGAGCCTTCCCCAAGGAATTCTGGGAGTCCCTCTGCCTCACACAGGTGGACCTGCAGCAGGAGAGGGAGAGAGAGAGAGAGAGAGAGAGAGAGAGAGAGAGAGGAGAGAGAGAGAGAGGAGGTTACACACGCACACACACACACTATGCATTGCAACATACTGCAGCCACAATATTGACTACTGCAATTTCAAAACTACAAGCAGTAATAATTTTTTCACAGAGGAAAAAATCAAGTCCAAATCAAACTTTTTCATTATCCACAGTGTTCACAGAAACCAGAAATACCAAAGTGACCACACTGTGGACATGCAGGACAGTGACGCCTGATGTGAATTCATCGAAGAGGAAATGGTTTGGTTGGATCGTTAACTAATAAAACTGTTTGAAAAGTAATTAGAAATAACCGCCTCGTGGTTGTATGCCTCCGCCAATAAACTTTGTTTTATCATTGCAAGGACAGTCTTTATTTATTGAACATATATAATTAATGTGATTATTAGGTCAACTTAAAGGATTTTGGTGTCTGCAAAAGTAAGTGACAGCACTTCCACCGTTTTTGTAGAACGACCCAAGATCATTTTCTCAGCTACAGTGGTAAGCAAAACATTATGATGTCACAGTGAAGTTGACCTTTGAACTTTTGGATATAAAATGTCATCACTTCATCATTTTATCCTATTAGACATTTGTGTGAAATTTTGTCATAATTAGCGTATGAATTCTTGAGTTATGGCCAAAAACGTCACAGTGACCATCTTTATCTTATTTTCACTATTATTATCAAGTTTTATGTGAAGCACTTGGTGCATGTAATTTCTTTGTTGTAAAGCACTTTGAGCTGCATTTCTTGTATGAAAGGTGCTATACAAATAAAGTTTGTTATTATTGACCTTTGACCACCAAAATCTAATCAGTTCATCCTTGAGTCCAAGTGGATTTTGTGCCAAATTTGAAGAAATTCCCTCAAGGCGTTCCTGAGATATTGCGTTCATGAGAATGGGACGGACGGACAGACAAACAACCCAGAAACATTTTGCCTCCGGTCACCGCTGTCGCCGGCACAGAGGCAAAAAAATGTAAATGATTTTGTTATTTTCTTTCCTGGCATGAGCTCAAGGCGGAGGCACACTGCCTGCGGAAACACTTTTAAACAAATTTTGGGAGTTTCTAACGGTGAGGCAATTTCAAGGGATTACAAACACTGAAAGTCCTCTACCTCTAACAGGTGATGATGTCACCACCTGTTGTACTCTATAGAGGGTGACATCATCACCTGACACTAAAGATCAGCCAATAGCAGATGGCAAACTTCAGTAGCGTGTTTTTTACCATTAGATGTCAGGCTGTACACAGATTTGAGTTTGGGGTTCAGTTATTCTTTAAGGCCTTATTCTGTTTTTATGAAATCCACAAACTTAACGATTGGCTCCTCCCCCTCACCTCTCCAAACTGCCCCCTCCCCCTCCCCCTCACCTCTCCAAACTCCCCCCCTCCTCCCCCCTCACCTCTCCAAACTGCCCCCCCTCCCCCCCTCCCCTCCGCCCCTCCTCACCTCTCCAAACTGCCCCCCCACCTCTCCAAACTGCCCCCCCTCCTCCCCCCTCACCTCTCCAAACTCCCCTCCCCTCCTCCCCCTCACCTCTCCAAACTGCCCCCCCTCCCCTCCTCACCTCTCCAAACTGCCCCCCCCACCTCTCCAAACTGCCCCCCCTCCTCCCCCCTCACCTCTCCAAACTGCCCCCCCTCCCCCCCTCTCACCTCTCCAAACTCCCTCCTCCCTCCCCTCACCTCTCCAAACTGCCCCCCCCCTCCCTCCCCTCTCACCTCTCCAAACTGCCCCTCCCCCAGCTTCTCTCTGAACAGCAGCCGTTGCCGTGGGAACTCTGCGGCGGAGATGTCCTTCCTGGTGAGCGAGTCGACGGTGAGCGCGGGCACGGCGTACATGTTGCTGCCCGTGACGCCCTGCAGCCGCACGATGTCCGTCTCGGCGTAGTGCGGCGCGTTGCTATGGAAACACTGGTGCGGCGTGCACTGGGTGACGTCGGGCTCGGCGTAGCCTCCGCCGCACGCTGCGGGGAGAGAGAGAGAGAGAGAGAGACAGAGAGAGAGAGAGAGAGAGAGAGAGAGAGGAGGGTGAGGAAGGTGATTGGCTCTCAGCAGACTGTCCTCACTGATGTTTGTCATTTTATTTTATTTATTTTTATCTACTTTCTCTTGACTGTTTCTGATTTTTTTTTTTTTAAATCTGAGGCTGATAGTTATGTGACTGAAAAAAACAAGAAAAAGAAATAAAAAGAAATAAAACAAGAACAAAGAAAAAAAGAAAGAAAAAGAAAGAAAACAAGAAAAAGAAAAGAAAAAAGAAAGAAAAAGAAAGAAAAAAGAAAAAGAAAAGAAAAATAAAGAAAAAGAAAGAAAACAAGAAAAAGAAAAGAAAAAAGACAGAAAGAAAAAAAATAGAAAGTTCAAATGAATGGGAGGTGTGAGACTGCGGACTTTAGATTTATTCGGTGTCTTACTTTCTCTTGACTGTGTTTCAGATTTTTTTTTTTTAATCTGTGACTGATAGTTATGTGACTGAAAAAAACAAGAAAAAAATAAAGAAAAAGACAGAAAACAAGAAACAGAAAAGAAAAAAATAAAGAAAAAGAAAGAAAACAAGAAAAAGAAAAGAAAAAAAGAAAGAAAAAGAAAGAAAACAAGAAAAAGAAAAGAAAAAGAAAGAAAACAAGAAAAAGAAAAGAAAAAAATAAAGAAAAAGAAAGAAAACAAGAAAAAGAAAAGAAAAAATAAAGAAAAAGAAAGAAAACAAGAAAAAGAAAAGAAAAAAATAAAGAAAAAGAAAGAAAACAAGAAAAAGAAAAGAAAAAAATAAAGAAAAAGAAAGAAAACAAGAAAAAGAAAAGAAAAAATAAAGAAAAATAAAGAAAACAAGAAAAGAAAAGAAAAAGAAAGAAAAGAAAGAAAACAAGAAAAAATAAAGAAAAAGAAAGAAAACAAGAAAAAGAAAAGAAAAAAGAAAGAAAAAGAAAGAAAACAAGAAAAAGAAAAGAAAAAAGAAAGAAAAAGAAAGAAAACAAGAAAAAGAAAAGAAAAAAGAAAGAAAAAGAAAGAAAACAAGAAAAAGAAAAGAAAAAAGAAAGAAAAAGAAAGAAAACAAGAAAAAGAAAAGAAAAAAGAAAAAAGAAAGAAAACAAGAAAAAGAAAATAAAAAAATAAAGAAAAAGAAAGAAAACAAGAAAAAGAAAAGAAAAAAGTAAAAGAAAGAAAACAAGAAAAAGAAAAGAAAAAATAAAGAAAAAGAAAGAAAACAAGAAAAAGAAAAGAAAAAAGACAGAAAGAAAAAAAAATAGAAAGTTCAAATGAATGGGAGGTGTGAGACTGCGGACTTTAGATTTATTTGGTGTCTTACTTTCTCTTGACTGTGTTTCAGATTTTTTTTTTTTATCTGTGACTGATAGTTATGTGACTGAAAAAAACAAGAAAAAAAGAAAGAAAACAAGAAAAAGAAAAGAAAAAATAAAGAAAATAAAGAAAACAAGAAAAAGAAAAGAAAAGAAAAAAAGAAAGAAAAAGAAAGAAAACAAGAAAAAGAAAAGAAAAAGAAAGAAAACAAGAAAAAGAAAAGAAAAAAATAAAGAAAAATAAAGAAAACAAGAAAAAGAAAAGAAAAGAAAAAAAGAAAGAAAAAGAAAGAAAACAAGAAAAAGAAAAGAATAAAAGAAAGAAAAAAATTAGAAAGTTCAAATGAATGGGAGGTGTGAGACTGCGGACTTAGATTTATTCGGTGTCTTATTTTGTCATATTTGTCACATTTATTCATCTTATTTTCATTTTATTTTTACATATTTCTCCACCACACTGGATCATGTCGATTGTTTTGTATCAAATCACTGGAAGAGCTTTCTGTCAGGAAGTGATGTCACTGATCACAGTTGATTGACGATAAACAGCTGATTCCTGATGCTGGCCGAGAGGTGAAATGTTGAAATATTTGTATGTCCTCATTATTACTATTAATGTCTCTCTGCCTTCCTGTGAAACCCTTAGTAAAGTGTGATTTTAGATAAGTGCGATATAAAATAAAGTTTATTATTTTTATTACTTAATGGTTTAGGACCAAAATACATTTCTGATCTCCTCCAGACCTCCTTCAGGTCTTCAGGTGCTGGTCTGCTTACTGTTCCAGGGTCAGAACAAAGCCTGGAGAAGCAGCTTCTAGTCTTTCTGCTCCTCAGGCCTGGAACAAACTTCCAGAACATCTGAGCTCTGCCTCCACTGTACAATCTTTTAAATCAGCTTAAAACGTTTCTGTTCACCAAGGAGACCTAGGGCAACACTCATCTGCACTGTAATATTTATTTATTTATATCTTTTTTATTTTCTTTTAAATGTGATTTTAATGCACTTTTCACTTTTCTAATCCTCTTGCACTGTCTTTCTTTTATCTTTTGATTTCACTTGATTTGACTTTTTAAGTCTTTTATCTTGTGGATCTCTTGTCTGTACTTTTGCACTTTTTAATTGCACATTTTTTACCTTTACTGTAGTTTTTATTACTCTGTAAAGCACTTTGAATTGCCTCAGTGTATGAAATGTGCTATACAAATAAAGCTGCCTTGCCTTGCCTTGCCTTACTAAGGTCCAGAAGGTGCCTGGTTTGAACCCCGGCCTGACCGGAGGCTGCGGGACACGGCTGGAGGGAGTTTATTGTTGCAATAAAATTCAACAATAAAATCTTGACAATGTTTTTCCATGATAAGAATTATTGTAAGTTCCCCTTTTCCCCATTTAAACAGAGATTTGTCATTTTTGGACAACATAGGCTACACAGATATAAACACTACACAGGCCACCTTTCATTCTAACTCCATAAGTTCTACGTCAAAACCCTCCTACAGACCTGGACTTTCACTACACACCAACATCTAGGCCCCAGCTGTTTAAGAAAAGTCATGGAAGGCCCTCAGAGTCAGCCATACTGTAAAACTGAGGCATTTTCTGACTGATCCGGTGGCGCTTCATCAAAACTGTCTCCCATAGGAATGAATGGACTTCCAGTGTTACAGAACCAGATGTGACAGATAAACTGTCCAGCTCATGTCTCCTCTGTCTCTGGACATTCAATCTACAGCTTTCTGTTTCATTCTAATGTTTCTGTATTTTATTTTGTCTGTTGTTTTTATGTCTAGCGTTATGCGCCATTAGTGAGTCTTGATAAACTTGAACTTGACTTGTTAAGATCTAAAGGTTTTGATCCACAGGTAAAGTGATAGTACAATGTGGTTAGGAACACACTTTCATGTAAAATACTTTTTTTTTTTTTCTTTTTTTTAGTTGTATCTGTTTTCTAGTTGTATTGTGTATCTCATGTATTACCTTTTATTTCTGTTCTTTATTTTTCTGCTTGCCTAGCAGACGACTTGCAACTTTCCCTACTTTTTATTCAACTTTATTTTATTTAATTGTGGTACTTTAACATCACTGTCTCTTTGAGTTTTATTGTATGTACAGAAGGGTTAGGCTAAATAAGAAGGTGTTCCATATCATACATTATAAATATTTTTTTTTTTTTTTTTTTTTTTTAGAAAAGTGCTATACAAATAAAGTTATTATTATAATAATAACATACAGCATAATAAAGTTAAAGAGAAATATAATAAAACATCTGTCTCTCTCCTGTCTTTCCTGTCTCCCTCCAGTCTGCTGGATCTGATAAAGCTGAAGATCAACCTTTAAAAGTTTGTCACACCTTTCAGCTCTTACCACGCAGCCAGCCTGACGCCATGTGACAGGAGGTCAGCAGGAGGAGGTCAAAGAGAGGGTTACCGAGGAGGAGAGCTGGAGGAGAGGAGGAGGAGGAAACAAAGAGAGAGAGGGAAAAAGAGAGAGAGAGGGAGAGGTAAAGGAGAGAGAGACTGCAGAACAAATCAGCATGCAGACTCAGCTTTCACAGCATCACAGAGACTGAGAGAGTGAACAGAAATGAATGGAAAGACATGAAAATGAAGAAAATATTAGAGAGAGAGAGAAGGAAAGAGAAAGAAAGAGCTTGGATGTTGGATACTTGAAGAGATAAAGGAGATTGGCTGCAGAGAAACGAGTTATAGAGCTGTAAATGATTGACAGGAGAGGTGAAGATGATTGACAGGAGAGGAGATGATTGACAGGAGAGCTGGAGATGGTTGGTAGTCAGTTGCTGAATCGTCCAGCAGGGGGCGGACTGCAGCGGCCTCATGTGTCTGACTTCAGGTCTGACAGCTCTGATTGATTTTATTTGACAGATATGAAAATATACATGAGGTTGAAAGTTGAAGGTAGTGGTCAGCAGGGGCAGGTCTGTCACTTAAACATAGAAAGGAAAAATCCATATCATACATTATAAACAGTATATATATATATTCAAAGAACACACTTTTGTTTTTCTGATTTCCTCTCAGCAGCTCCTTCACTGCTTCTTTGAAACATGGTCAGCAGTTGCTTTTGCTTTAATATTGAATGGTAATTGATCCCATTAAAACAAAAAAAAACATTTCTATTGCAGTGGCTCTAGTGTTTTCTGACTGTTTTAGAAACACTAAGAGCAAACAATGCTCTTACCCTTCCCACAAACTAGCCTAGTTTAAACACAAAAGCACAATTGACCTATTCGACATCCAATTAAATTTTTCGCCACCTTTTTTTAAAAAATTATTTTATTTTTCTCTTTTACTTTCATTATTTCCTTTTTATTTTTTCTAATTCATCTTGTCTTAATACATTTTCGTGTTGTCTATATTTGAACTGAATTTGCAAAAAAATTAAAGTGCAAATTGCAAACTATTTTGCAATACTCTTTTTTTTCCTCATATGTGTACGATAACTCACCTGTAAAAAAAAATATTTGTTTTATCTCTGTTCTCATGTATATCTGTTTTTTCTTTATTTTTATTGGGTTAGGGTTAGGGTTAGTCAAGCAGTCTCAAGGCCATCTATTCATGATTAAAAGCTATTAAAGGAATAGTTCACCCAAATTCTGTCATCATCTCCTCCCCCTCATGCCAAATGAAACACAGGTGAAATGTGTTAGTCCATATAACACACAGGGAGGCTGCAGCACAACTTGGTAGCAGCCTTCTCCAAAACAACTGAAGTCAGTGGGGACCTGTTCTTTAGAGCTCCAAAACAAAAACAGACAAACAATCACACTGTGAATAGAAAGACCTATACACCATTATTTGTTGTCAAATCAATCAGCTGTAGTTCAGATTTGCACTAAATGATGGTGTAAATATACTGTAGGTCTTTTTGGAACTCTGAAGAACTGGTCCCCACTGACTTCAGTTGTTTTGGAGAAGGCTGCTATGGAGTTGTGCTGCAGCCTCCCTGTGTGTTATATGGACAAACTTCACCTGTGTTTCAGCTGGCATGAGGGGGAGGAGATGAGGACAGAGTTTTCATTTTTGGGTGAACTATTCCTTTAAGGCCTTATAATAAGAGATTATAGAGGGCCATTACATCGGGCCAGCTGGACAGATTCTGGCCCGATGTTGGCTCAGTTCTGGCATGCAGAACCGAGTCCAGCTAGTCAAAGTCAGGCCCAGTAATTTGTTCCGGTCTGCTGAAATTGTGCCGAAGCCACAGAAAATACATTTGGCCCAATGACGGCCAACTGAAGGCGGCCTGATCCTTATGCCTGACGCCCAGCCGATTCACCCCTGCTGAGTCCGGACCAAAGCCGGCCCACGATCCGCCTCCTGACGCCGAGTCGGAGCCGAACGCCCCGACACTCACTGAGATACTTGCTTTTCTTTTTGTGTGAAACGGAAATCGGTGGAGTCTACCTTTCTACCTATTATTGATTATGGTGATGTGTTGTACATGAATGGATAGCGTGTATCATGGGGCTCTGAGATTCATTACAAACTGTGGATCTCTTACTCACCATTGTGTTTTATGCTCAAAAGTGAATCGGCCTGCTTTATGCGCACGCCGCCTCAGTCATTGGTATGTTTTGATTTACAAAGCCATTCTTGGCAAAATTCCTACTTATCGTCTCTTTTAAACTTGAAATATGGAAATTACAATCTCCGCTCTCGGGACATTCTGTGATTTGCTGTTCCCAAAGTCCCAACTGAACTGGGAAAGAAAGCTTTTAGGTTTTCTGCTCCTACTGCATGAAACAATCTACAGTCTGATCTTAAACTTCAAAACTTAGTAACCCTGAATGATTTTAAAGCTATGGTGAAATCTATTGAAACCAGGCTTTCTGTGTGCAAATGTTCTATCTGATCATTTTAATGTTACTCAAATCTATGTGTTTTCTAGGTCTCCCTTGTAAAAGACATCCTTGATCTCAATGGGACAAACCTGGTTAAAAAAAGTTTAAATAAAAAAATACTGCAGGTGCAGACGGGGTGTGGTTCCACTGGGAGGGGTGCAGCAGATTTACCTGAGGCCTCAGCGCTCTGGGACAGCTCCGGCAGCTTGTTCCTCAGCACCGCTGGGTTCTGGTACTGCGGGTCCAACAGGAAGACTCTCTCATAGTGAGGATCTGCTGAAGAGAGAACCCGAATGAGCCAACAGAGAACCAAACAACCAGCAGGAACGCTCCAGGAATACCAGGAGGAAGTACTTCTGAACCACAGTACTATAGGAGCTGAAGGTGCTGCTGGATTAGATTAACTTTAATGATCACTGTGGGGGAATTGTGAAATGGATGTCCCAATTCCCCACCAGTCTCCTCTTTCTTTTTTCCAAGAAAGCGCTAAACAGATGCTTGTGGGAAGCACCATGTTGTGGTTCCTGCTGTTCCTAGAAGACGATTGAAACCCCAAGCAGCTAAAACGGTGAAATGTTTGTAAGTTGTGGAGCTCTGCATGCTGAGCTCTCGGTGACTCCTTTTCCACCAAATTAGCTCTGGTTCTTGAACCGGTTCCGTTCAGGACTCTTGGAACCTTGGCGCTATCTAGAGAACCAGCCCGCGTTTCCACCAGTTTTGAGCGGAACCATTGAACCGTGACCACCATGTCGTCACGGTTCGCACTTGAAAACCTGCTATTTTTTGGTTCCAGCTGGGAACCAACTTTTCGGGTTCCGAACCAATTTATTTTTGGTCGAAATGCTCCAAACAAAATTAGGTGCGCGAACCGGAACAGAGCCCGTTCCATGTTGGTGGAAAAGGGGTAACAGACTCCTTTCCATTGAAAATAAGGAGGAAAAAGAAGCTAGAATGGTTCAAGGTGGGTACGCACTACGGCTCTCACAGTGAAGCCTGGTAAATGAATTAATTAATGAGTGAATTAATGAATGACTCAATCAATCAGTCAATGGTTTTCTCAGTTGGGTTATGAAATCAAACAAACCTGCAGTAATTTTGATCTAAGCGATAAAATACATCAGTCCTTGCCTAGTTAAATCACCTTAAATAGTAAAGTCAGCCTTGTGTAGACGGTCAGGACATTGTTGGGGAGCGTATCTATGTTCCCAGGGTCCTATGTTCCCAAGGTCCTATATTCCCAGGGTCCTATGTTCCCAGGGTCGTGAGTTCCCAAGGTCCTATGTTCCCAGGGTCCTATGTTCCCAAGGTCCTATGTTCCCAGGGTCCTATGTTCCCAAGGTCCTATGTTCCCAGGGTCCTATGTTCCCAGGGTCCTAAGTTCCCAGGGTCCTATGTTCCCAAGGTCCTATGTTCCCAGGGTCCTAAGTTCCCAGGGGCCGATGTTCCCAGGGTCCTATGTTCCCAGGGTCGTGAGTTCCCAAGGTCCTATGTTCCCAAGGTCCTATGTTCCCAGGGTCCTATGTTCCCAGGGTCGTGAGTTCCCAAGGTCCTATGTTCCCAGGGTCCTAAGTTCCCCAGTTCAATATTCTGTTAACACACATTAACCCTCCTATTGTGTTCGGGTCAAATTTGACCCGTTTCAAGTTAAAATATTTCATAAATATTATCCAGTTTTTTTTTATTGGAACAAGGCTTCAAAACAGCTATATAAACACAACAAAACCAATGGTTAACATTTTATTTGATTTTGAAGGTCTCTAACCCTAACACTAACCTTTGTCACGTTCCCATTATGTGCCATATAAATCTGGGGAACATAGGACCCTGGGAACATAGGAATGACTCCCATTGGATACTTATTGTACAGAGTCCAGTTCTACCCTCAATTAATGAAATTCCCTTAATTAATTCCAGGTGGCAGCACTGAATGAAGCCCATAAACCAGACCTTCGTGCTCAGTCTGCTATTTGGAATTCCAGGAAGTCCCAAAGAGTGGAGTCATTTTGTGCGTTCATCGGACATATCGGAACATGAATGTCCTCCAAAGTCGAATTATTAAACCGCATGAACGCACAGTCTGTGTTCCCCCTACCTGCGGGGGCGGTGCCGGCGCGGGGGGGCACCGGGGGGGTCTGGAGGATGATGGTGTCGCTGCAGGACGACAGGCGGACCGTCACCTCCTCGTCTAGGATGCGACGAGGAGCCTGGAGGAGAGGGGGAGGGAGGAGAGACAGGTGAGACAGAGCGACTAGAGGCCCTCTGTGTTTTGGCGAGGAGAAAGAGAAATCAGATTTTTAATATGTATCCCAGAGACACATGTTATTCTCAGGTGTAGATGTAATCCAGATAAATGAAATCTAGTCACAATCCAGACATAGTTCCAGAAAATGGTTCTTTTGGCTTTGGCACCTTAGCCGAATCCTTTGGGTTGCATAAAAAAACATTTTAGAAAAGTTCTCTGTAGCTTCATGCTCAAAAGGTTCCACATAGAAACTTTACAATGCTGTAAACAACCAATTAAAAGGCATTAAATGTTCCAAACCAGCAGTTGTGTAAGAAATACACTGGGTTCTTTATTCTGATTTAAAAGTCTTTGGCTGTGGCCGGAATGGATCACTGTCTGCGTTTTAGGGCACTAATACGTACGTCAGACATTTTTTGTTAGTGTCCGAATTGCAAAAGGATATTGTGGAATGATTTTGGGGGCACTACATATTTCCCACAATGCACTGTAATATCTAGTGAACAAGCCTGGTCACTAAATCGGTGAAAGTACCAAAATGCATTGTGAGTCTGTCGTCACCTGGCCGTTACCAAGCAACCAAGTTGTAACCCTTCTGTGGTTTTGTAATGATGCATCCTCTTCTTCACCAAACCTTGTTTACTAATGTAAGTAAATAAACTTTTTTTGGTACCAAAAAGATGTCAAGCTACTCTAAAGATGTTTTCTTTTAACTGCCAATTCATAACTAATTATAAATGCACGTTTTGTTAAGCTAATTTGAGCTGGTTAACGCTAACATTAACATTGCAGTCTGTTGTTCAGGAAGGTATTTATCTCTAGCTGCAGGTTATACGGTACACAGCTTATTGTAAGGTGTTTTTTGTTAATGTCAGCTAGTGAGAATCCAAAACGTGAAGGAAACCAAACACCTGGATTGGTGAAGTGCTGCTGTGTGAAAATAAACAGAAAAAAGAAGCCGCACACAACTCCGATGCACAGAATATTTATTCACCGACATAAGGTCGGAAAACGCCTAGATGGGAACGTCGGTGAATATTTTTTTCTGTTTAATGTCGGCTAGTGACACATACATGGCTTTGTGTTTAAATAAATGTGAATCTGTGTGTGTGTGTGTGTGTATGTGTGTTTAAGTAAATGTGAATTAATGTATGCGTGTATAGAGTATGTGTGTGTGTTTTAATAAATGTGAATCTGTGTGTGTATGCGTGTTTAAATAAATGTGAATCTCTGTGTGCGTGTGTG
>NW_027283030.1:0-26083 GCF_046629955.1 Centroberyx affinis | reverse complement strand
TTCACTAGTTTATCAAGTTCACTACTTTAACAAGTTTACTACTTTATCAAGTTTACTAGTTTAACAAGTTTACTAGTTTATCAAGTTTACTAGTTTAACAAGTTCACTAGTTTATCAAGTTCACTAGTTTAACAAGTTTACTAGCTTAAAAAGTTTACTAATTTATCCAGTTCATTACTTTAACAAGTTTACTAATTTATCAGTGTACTAGTTTAACAAGTTTACTACTTTGACAAGTATATTAGTTTAACAAGTTTACTAGTTTAACAAGTTCACTAGTTTAACAAGTTCACTAGTTTAATAAGTTTACTAGTTTATCAAGTTTACTAGTTTGTCAAGGTTACTTGTTTAACAAGTTTACTCGTTCGCTTCATCGATTCTGACAGGGAGAGTGTCGCTGTTAAACAGCGAGGGAGGAGACAAGCTAGTTTAAAAAAAATGAAAAGCTGCTGGTCGGTCCGAGTTTTGACAACAAGCTTTAGAAAAGAGGTGAAAACAACAACACAGCTGGCCTGTGTGTGGCTATTTGTTTATATCATTACGTCTCATGGAAATCTCCACATAGCACATGTTAGTTTCAGGATTGGTTATAAGGTCTGAAATCGCTTATTGCAGGTTTAAAGTCACACTGAAATTAAAATTTACTTTTTTGCCTTTTAAGCTCATTGACTCATTTGACAATTTATGCCAAAAATAAAATAAAAATACTTTATTGCATTTTTACTTCAAAATCTTATTACATTCACTCTGTGGAGATCTGAAAATCTTTAGTGGTCCATCATCATGTCCCAGGAGGTGTAAATAAAAACCAATAAAACATCACAGATTTTTTAACCCCCCCTCCCATCCAATCAAACTGCCTGTCTCTCCCTAACTGATCTCCCATTGGCTTACTCGTTCGAATGACCCCTCCCTGTGTTAAGCCCCGCCCCAACATCCTGCTTCAACAGGAAATACATCACTTTAAGGAACTAAGATTCTCTCAAAATGTTGTTTCGTTGCGACTGTAAGGGACTGAAGCGTCTTATGGCTTCGTTCTGGCATTGTTAAAAACTACGACGTTTGTTTACTTGTTTGTTTACTTGTTTGTCAAAGTATCGCAATGTTCCCGACACCGCAGGTCAGATTTTGATAAAAACTTGCGGCCGTGATGCATCTCACTGCTGTTTCAGGATTTTAAAACACTAATTTTTAAACACTGAGGAGGACGATACTACAGGACAAAAGGAGGAGACATACTGGCTCCTGATTGGCCCAGACAGAGACCGCATCATTCATGGGGGGCAACATGTTTACTGCTGCCTTTATATTTCTGTTTAAGTACTACCAGCCATCTGTTAATGTCATGTGTGTTTTCTTTGGGACGACACACATTTCTGTTACTTTTCAACACAACATGCAGCTGTTTTGCAGTTTTGTAGATTTTCTTTTGTCACTTTAATCAAAGGATCACATGGTCTACTATTGGCTGAGAAAACTCTCTGACCTCCTGGGATTATGGGATTAACTCAAAATTGTATTTCCATCAATTTAAGATCAAGATTGTGTTTCTTAGCTCCTGACAGTTCGGAGATACAGGATTTTCACCCAATAGCAACGATACTTTAACACCAATACAGTTAAACACAACATATTAACGTAGCTTGTGTTGAGGAGTAACAGTTGTGTGTGTTGCCCCAAAGAAGACACGCAGATGTGTTAAAATTAGTGTATTACAGGTCAAAACAAGGAGACACACTGGCTCCTGATTGGCCCAGACAGAGACATGTTTATTATGATATTTATATTTATGTTTAAGTCCTACCAGTCATCTGTTAATGTCTGTAATATTACCTCAAATGATACTGCAGGTTTCTATCTGTTTCCTGACCTACATACTTAAACTGAACAATTAAACTGAATTGTTATTGCATGTTGCTTTATTATATTATTACTGATCACACTGATATTACTGATTCTGTTGATGTATATATTGCTTTTTTTTTAATACAAGGCCAGTGAAGCACGTTTGAACTGAACTGAACTGAGAGAGGAACAGTGATGCAGCATCATAGAAATCAACAACTTACCATGTTTACAGTGACTCCTCTTCCTCCTCCTCCTTCTCCTCTTCCTCTCTTCACACCATCATCTGCCATCTGACTCAGCGGCAGGTCACAGGTGTCCAGGTGTAAAAGTCAGAAACTCTTCCCGTTTCTCAGCTGGATCAGACTGAGTTTAAACTGCCAGGATGTGGAAACCATGTGAAGCCGGTTCAGTGTTCCTCTTCTGAACAGATTGGCGTTCAAGTGGTGAAGTTGGTTTTTTAAAAGTGGTCAGAATGAGTTCACACACACACACACACATACACACACACACACACACACACACAGGTTTCTGGTTGGCTGAGCTTTGGAAACAGCTGTGGTCAGCCGTTTGCTTTGGCCTGTGAGCCCTGCAGTGTGTGTGTGTGTGTGTGTGTGTGTGTGTGTGTGTGGACTGTAGCTTGAGCTCTGCAGCTTGTGAATGAGTGTGTGTATGTGTGTGTGTGTTTTACAGCGATGTCGCTGGTGTGAGTATGTGTGCTTGTGAGGCTTGTAGCTTGTGTGTGTGTGTATGTTTAAGAATTCTGTAGCTTATGTGTGTTTGCTTGTACAGTGTTTGAGAGCTCTGCTGCTTGTGTGTGTGTGTGTGTGTGTGTGCGTAGGTCTGTGTAGGTGTGTGTGTGTCTGTGTGAGAGAGAGAGAGTGAGACATGGTTATTATTGTAAATTAAAACTAAATCAAAAACTAGACGGCAAAAGTATTTTTGTCATCCGATGAGACTTTAAAGTTTGTCTGTATATTATATGTATATGTATATTGTCTCAATAAGGGAATAAAGATAATATACAAAAGTATATTATAAAGTATACCAGAACGATGCAATCTGAGAAAAACTGACTCAGAATCAGTCTGATCCTCGAGAGCAAAAAAGGGGATTAGAAAATCTTTATATTTCTGATCCAGATTTAAGGTTTTGAAGAACTGGTCTGTGTTGATCACATGACTGATCACATGACTGATCACATGACTGATCACATGCCTGCTGCTCATGTGAAGACTCATCATGTGGAATGTGGAGCCATGCTCATATTGGTCTCTATTCTCCTTCATACACGTATGGTATATGAAGGAGAATAGAGCCTAATATGAGCAGCTCATAACATTTCATGTGTCACTTTTCAACACACTCCTGTTCTTCCCACTGTTTCTTTTTTTATTGTTATTATCGACCTCATCAATATTATTATGTCCAATACTTTGGACTTTTCAATTCCATCTTTAAAATGTTTTTTGGGAGCTGTGCAGATGTATTCAGCTTTCTGATGCTCTTTATACTTTTAAATTATTTTACTTTCAGTAGGCTAATAAAAGCAATTAATAGTAATTAATTAATTTTAATTAATTACAACAATAAGTCTTCAAAGATAAGGACTGATCTCAATATTTCTCCAATTCTGTGGTTTCACCTCAGTCTTGTGTAGTTTTTATGGGACTGCTGAATGGAATCAATCAATCAATCAGTCAAATCAACCAGTTAACTACCTGCCTTGTGGGTTTATTTTTATCTGTAAATAAAATGATACTAATATTTTCACGACAGTATTACGGATCTTAATCATCTGAGCCTCTGTCTTCTGTCAATTTACCAAATGAAACAAAGATCTTTTGTCCCCATCCTGTGGTGAATAAGAGTACTGCATCAAACAACCTTCACTAGAATTAGAGTGGGAGAGAGAGAGAGAGAGAGAGAGACAGAGATTCAGAGAGACAGACATTTTTACAAACAAGCACTTTCTTTATTAGTAAAGAGTAACAAACCAGCAGGCTGTATGGAGTAAGAAGAGGCGGCCTGTACAGAGCGGTGCTGCTTCACACATCATCATGTTCTCTGTGGGCGAACACACCGCCAGGATACAGGATGGACGAGCATTCCACAGGGAGGAGCCGCCATGGTGCTGCGCGGCTCACTAAGCCATGACAGATGCATTGTGGGATTGGACTGACACAGGCACAAAACAGTTTCTGAGTCGTAACTCTTTGAAGAAGGAAACTGATCTGCTGCGAGATGTTTGAGTTAGAGCCGATTTTAAGATTTTAAAGCAGTAACCCGAGTTACACTGTAGAAATCTTAGGTCAGCCTGAGATCTTCAGGAAACACCTTCTTTAGTCTCAAGCCTAAAAGTGATTGAAGGGTCCTTCTGACTTTCGGAGACCAGTGTAGATTCAAGACTAAAGGTGATTGAAGGGCCTTCTGACTGTCCCTCAGTCTAGACTCAAGACTAAAGGTGATCGACGGGTCTTCTGACTTTCCTAGACCAATCTAGACTGTCCCTTAGTCTAGAGTTAAGACTAAGAGTGACTAAAGGGCTTTCTGTCTGCCCTACTACAGTCTAGACTCAAGACTGAAAATGCCTTAAGGGCTTTCTGAACTCCCTGCAGTCTAGACCCAACACTAAAAGTGATTGAAGGGACTTCTAACATTCGGAGACCAGTCTAGACTCAAGACTAAAGGTAACTGAAGGTCTTTCTGACTGTCCCTTAGTCTAGACCCAAGACTGAAGGTGATTCAAGGGTCTTCTGGCTTTCCTGCAGTCTAGACTCAAGACTAAAGGTGCCTGAAGAGCTCTCTTACTGTCCCTCAGTAGACTCAGGATGGATCTTCAATGGATCTTCAATCTTGGCTGCATTTACACCTGGATTTGATGTGTTTTTGCTGAATCTGAATCTAATCCCAACACCTAGGATGCGTGTGAACGCCAGGTGTAAAGGGGTCAAATTGATTAGGAATAGTTTGAAATCAGATTTTGTGGCGTTTAGACATCATGACAAAATCCAGTCTGTTCCTCAAAGAGTTAAAACCCAGCCTCTGGTCCTGTGCAGGTCGAGTCCGGGTTATGAGAACAATCTAAGCATACTGGAGCATGGAGTAAGCTATACTGGTATTAGACAGATCGAGTATTTACACTACAGCTGCATTATCAAATCTTGACTGTATCACATTCCAATGTCAGTTCACAGGCTGGCAGCAGGGCACCAGTTTGAGTCCAGGAGTTCACAAAGGAAAACATTTTTGGGGAGTAATAGATACATGGAACTGGATCGCAATCATGAAACAGAAGTGAAATATGGAGTCAAAAATAAAATAAAATCTCACTCCAAAAGGTCGCCGATGACTGGTAGTCTCTACTGGGAAACTCAAAGGAATCTCCATGGGACAGAAAGACAGACTAAAGATAACATGGAAAACACAAATAAATAGAGACATCAATAAAGCTTAAATATTCTCAAAGAGTGGTGCATCGCTGAAGAAATGATGTGTTTTAAGGCTGGGTTTTAAAACACGTGATATCTCACATAGACCCTGAGTGCTCGGCTGAACAAAATAATGCCATAGAACTTTTTCAGTTTAGAATGCAAACCGATTAAATGTAGTAAATGTAGGACTCAGGCTCGTTTAAATATAAAGTGTTCTTGTCACATAGGGACCCAAACTGACAAAATGAAGTGTCTTACACTGGGACCTTGTTGAAACATACTGGAACTCTTGAGGGGACCCAATGGAAAAAGACCTGGAGCCCATTTAGGTCCCCAGACGCTGCTTTCGGGCCGAACAACCTGCTGTTTAGATGTCTTCAATGTTGTTTTTCTTTCTAAACCTGTATATACTGTAGCTTTGTTGGGAACTTCAAGCATTCTCCATCACGGTCATGTTACCGTCTTGTCGTATCAACACTGCAGAAGTTCACTTACATTTTCTTACACAGAGTAGAGTATGATAGAAAAGATTTTGTAGGCGTGAACCAAAGGTAGCGAGAGTTCGGCCATGTTTGCCAACATGGAGGACACTTGCTGCGTTCCATTTAAAGTCGGCAGGTGGAAATTCCAAACTTGTAAGCCACAGAGCGTACGAACACGGACACCCGTAAGATTTTGTTTGTCCAACATAAAGCTCTGTTCCCCATGCAACAGCTAATGCTACATCAGCGACATTTAGCAACGTAGCTAGATATTTAGTATGGAACGATAGCAATTCTAAGTGCAACTTTACTAACCATTTACCACACAGCTGTTTTGATAGATTTAAGGTCATGCAATGCTGAAAATCAAACTCAAGTGTGTTTTTAGGATTATAAACATGTTAACAGTAATGCTGTGAAGCGTTTACAGTTTATGCCGCCATGTTGACGTGACGTCAGACAACTGCATCTCGGAAACCTCGGCCGAGTTTCCTACTTGGACTTCCAACATGAAGAGCCGCCCCGTTGCATTTTTTCTCGTAGGAAGCTGGAATTTCTGACTTCCTGACATCTCTGGAACGCAGCAATTGTTCCTGTTCACAGCCAACAATTCTTAGTTTGAAAGCGGAGGCAGCAACAAGCGTCACTATATAACATGACCAAATTCTCTCCATCAATGATTCTGGTTAGTAATGGCTCAAAATCCCTGCTGAGAAGATGAGAGACGGAGAGAGCAATTCAATGGCACCCGATGGTGCTGCTTGTCCTGTCAGTGAGATCTTATTATAGTTGCATTGACAAACACAAACTATGACACTTAAGGTCTACATGGATGTTGAACTAGCCACCAAAGGGGAAAACAGCTTGTACAGCACAATGGGTCGCTTATATCTGCGCCATTCTGCATCCCCAGATGGATGAAAGTAAATGCTTACTATTGAATTACACTAAATGCTTACTTGGGGGACGCAAAATGGCCGCAAGGGAGCGTCGTGAGAGCAAAAGCATCCGGTGAGAGCAGAGGACGGCGTTTCAGTGAAGCCAGAACACATTCTACAGGAAACTACATTCAGTAGAAACACAAACCAGGGCGGGGAAATTAAACCTGTCCGTCAGCCACAGTGGCCACTACAATACCCACGATTCACCAGACATGTCAGCTATTTTACCTGCCAAATACATTTTCTACAATAGAGTAGGACCTTCACATGATAGCTGGCTACCTGCTGGTGGCTGGTAGACAAATTTACCGGCCGCAAACAGAAGCGACCGTTATTAACTGTTAATTTCCCGCCCTGACACTCACAGCTCTTCTCTAGAAACAACAACACATATTTCTAACCTGATTTCTAAATCATCCCAGGTGAAAACTGTGGATTTTACAGGCAGGTTTCTCCCTGATTATTCTACTTGTCTACCTAAGGTTTTTTTTTTTAATGAAAAAGGTAAAACGAACAAGGTATATGTTGTGTCTTTCCTTTCAAAAAAGGATTTCAATGAGCTCCCATGGTGAGTTTTCCGTGTTTTGGAATCCTGTGTGAGGTCCAGTCCTCTTTTGTTTGTTCTTGAAGGTTCTTCTGGATCTTCTTAAAGGAAACTTGGTGAGTTTTTGACCCCCATATCCTCCACTGGTGATGTCATCTGATTTACTTTAGCCCAATCCAGTTTAGCCCTGTTCAGTAGAGTTTAGTTCAGTGCCATCCATTCCTGCTTAGCTGGCCATATGAATTCCCCCGTTCAGTTCAGCTCCATCCACTTCAGTTCAGTTCAGCAAATTTGTATTTAGGATCATCAGCTACCAGCAGTCCAGTACAGCACTGTACTGTGATGTAAACTCCCATGGTGGTTCACAGTTGATGGAGTCCAGTGCAGGTTAGTCCAGGTCATCAAGGTAAATATGAATCCATTCTTAACTTAAGTGCCTGAATAAATAAACATTCAATAAATTAAAAGGTGTACCGTCGCAGAGTTCAGTGCCGTTTAGTCCAGTTACAGTTCAGTTCAGTTCAGTTCAGTTCAGTCCAGTCCATCAGTCTGCGCTATGCTACAAGTCTTTCCAGTGGTGATTTAAAGCTGCGCTGGGCAACTTTGTACACTGGCAGCGAGAGGTAACTGGTGGAAAACCTTTTGAACTTCAATCCCAAAGGAAACCAAAGGGACAAGAGAGGAAAAGATCTAATGTTGGGTCCAGCTTTCTCGCTCGCTGCTGTTCAGGAGACTCTTCTGGATTTCCCTCTTCAGTTTGGATCGGTTTTCCCACCAGAGAGCAAAACTGACAGCGGAATTTAATTTTGACAAACGGGGAGAATCTGCAGCGGCTGCATCAGTTAGACGGCTGCAGGTTTACATTAAAATCTGCCTCAACTAATCATCAGAGCTTTACCACCACAAACAGCACAATATACATTCTAGACAGATCTACCAAAAACCCATCAAACTGTCCGCCAACATTCAGTCACAGGTTTGATCCCCACAACAGCTGCATGTCCTGTCAGAGTGTCCTGTGGGCAAGGCAGTGAACGTTTTCTAGGTATCTAATAATTACCCCCCCCCCCCGGTCCAGGCCTATTTAATCTAAAACTGATCAGACTCTATTGTTCCTCATGACTCTAATTCAAATCAGACAAGTTGACATCAAACACATCATTAACACATTCTTCACAGTGTTTTACCATTTCTGCTCTCTGGTATCGGTCTCTGGTCGGGACCTAACGTAAAGCTGACATGGTGTGATTCTGGTTTGGGGTGTTGGGACGCCCTCTGGTGGTCACAGAAGAGAGTTTTGTTTGAAACGGTTCACAAACTCCCAAAACCTTACACCGAGTTATAGATGTCAAATCAATTGGCTGAACTTGTTCCTAAAGGTCCTAAGGGCGTTTTCACACCTGTAGTTAATTTGCTCTGGTCTGAATCAGTAGATGAGTTTGTAAACTTGGAGCGTTTTCCCCTTGGTTCGGTTTCTTTTCACACTGAGAAAAATCCAAGCGAACCAAAATGCGTCACTACAAACCACGTGAGAACGTTCACTCCGCTTATTGGTCAGATGTGTCTGGGGCGGGAGCAAGAAAGTAAATACAGGAAGAAGGTCCTGTGTTCTGGACTAGTGCACATTGCTATGCAACATGGAGCAACGGCAGAGTTGGTATTTGCTCATAACTGTTGTGATTATCTGAGCAATATACCAGGCAACACTGTACGAGCAGAATGCTGAATGCACTTCGAGGAAACGTCTTGAAAATGCTATACTGGCTATACCTGCTCTACCTGCTGTACCTGCTGTACCTGCTGTACCTGGCTACAGGAGCCGTTTAGCTCAAACTTGCGGAGTAAATTGAGTACACCTGGTAGTTGGGTCGGATCGAGGTCGGATCACGTTCCCACCACAAACGAACCGCTCCAGAGTTCGTTCGGGACCGGACCGAGACCGCCTCCTCTAAAGGGTCTCGGTGCGGTTGTTTTGGTCCGCACCCGAGTGTTCACACCTGCCCAAACGAATCGCACCAAGGGGGAAAATGAACCAGAGTCCGATTTAACTGGACTAAAAGCACAGGTGTGAAAACGCCCTAAGAATCTGCTTGGGAATTCAAATTTAAGTGAATTCTGCTTTGACTGTAATTATCTATATCCTCCTCTGTGGGCATCATGTTGTGGCTAGTTGGCTAGCGAGGCCGTCAGCATGCGCTATCGATCCCCGGTACGGCTGGTGCCCAATACTGCCGACGTGCCCATGAGCAAAAGCACCTGACCCTCTTGTCTGTTTGTACCAACCTGCTGCAGGTCCAGCTAACATGACCTAAATACTGCCATTTAACAGAACATCATCATATGTCATCTGTCCCTGTAAAAATAAACCATACATATATACACTAATATGTATCCATCATGCCTGCTCACAGTGTTTCCTATATGGCCGTTTCCTCACATTGAGATAAACTGAATTTCTTTGGGTTGTTGTGGGACGTCCTGGCTGCCTGTGGGACCTGATCCATTCCTAAAGGTTGAAATTCCCTGAACAAACTGATACAGTCGGCCATGTTGCTGCTAGCTGGCTAGAGGAGATGTTAGTCAGCAGCCTGGATGTCATGCAGCTGAAAGATTCAAATACTTATTACCTCCACCAAGGAGGTTATGTTTTCAGTGCCGTTTGTTTGTCTGTTTGTTAGCAGGATAACGGAAAAACTACTGGCCCGATTTTCATGAAACTTGGTGGAAGGGTGTAGCATGGGCCAAGGAAGAACCCATTCAATTTTGGAGCGGATCCGGATCCGACTCACGAACAAGCAATAATAGAACGAACCTTGGCGGAGGTCTGCGCTCTCCGAGTGCCCTTCTAGTTTTAGTGATGGGTTTGGTGTTTAGAAAGACCGTCCGGTAACCAGGAGACGCTGAATCTCTACTCTGCTCGCACATTATCCGGATAAGAATCGGCTAAATGCTTCAAATGTAAGAGTGAAATGTCTTGGTGGTCACAGTCTGGTTTCTCTTCCGTGTTTGAACGTCTGAAACCCAAATCCTCTTCCTCACAGCGTGTTTCCCATGCTGCTGCTCACCAGCCCCTTGATGTTGGTGACGGGCCGGACGTCGTGCAGCTGCCGTCTCCGGTCGATGAACGTGGCGAGCCGCGCCGTGTCCAGAGGCGTCTTGGAGTACTCCCCGCCGTGCGCCCCGCCGCGCCCCACCCACGGGTGCTGCAGGCAGGTGGCGGCGCTCGGCCTCTTCCTGGGGTCCTGCCGCAGCGCCGAGGAGACGAAGTCCCGCGCCGCCTGGCTCACGTCCCGGAAGAAGTCGTCCGGGAAGCAGAAGTCCAGGCGGCAGATGTTGACGCAGGTCTCCTCCGGCGATTCGTCCAGGAACGGGGAGACGCCGCTGAGCATGACGTAGGCCAGCACGCCCACGCTCCACACGTCGGTCGCCACGGAGACCGGCGTGCCGCGGATGAGCTCGGGAGCGGCGAACTCGGGGTTGCCGAGCAACAGGTGGACGTAGCGGCGGTGGGCGGAGAGCTGGACGGCGTCGCCAAAGTCGACGAGTTTGACGCACGGGACCGAGGAGTGGAGATCGACCATGATGTTCTCAGGCTGCAGGAGAGAGAGAGAGAGAGAGAGAGAGAGAGACAGGTGGAGGAGAGAGAGAGAGAGACAGGATGAAGAGACAGACAGGTGGAGGAGAGAGAGAGAGACAGGATGAAGAGACGGACAGGTGGAGGAGAGAGAGAGAGAGAGACAGGATGAAGAGACAGACAGGTGGAGGAGAGAGATAGAGAGAGAGACAGGATGAAGAGACAGACAGTTGGAGGAGAGAGAGAGACAGGATGAAGAGACAGACAGGTGGAGGAGAGAGAGAGAGACAGGATGAAGAGACAAACAGGTGGAGGAGAGAGAGAGAGACAGGATGAAGAGACAGACAGGTGGAGGAGAGAGAGAGAGAGAGACAGGATGAAGAGACAGACAGGTGGAGGAGAGAGAGAGACAGGATGAAGAGACAGACAGGTGGAGGAGAGAGAGAGAGAGACAGGATGAAGAGACAGACAGGTGGAGGAGAGAGAGAGAGAGACAGGATGAAGAGAGAGACAGGTGGAGGAGAGAGAGAGACAGGATGAAGAGAGAGACAGGTGGAGGAGAGAGAGAGAGACAGGATGAAGAGACAGACAGTTGGAGGAGAGAGAGAGAGACAGGATGAAGAGACAGACAGGTGGAGGAGAGAGAGAGAGAAAGACAGGATGAAGAGACAGACAGGTGGAGGAGAGAGAGAGAGAGAGAGACAGGATGAAGAGACAGACAGGTGGAGGAGAGAGAGAGAGAGAGAGAGGATGAAGAGACAGACAGGTGGAGGAGAGAGAGAGACAGAATGAAGAGACAGACAGGTGGAGGAGAGAGAGAGAGAGAGAGAGGGAGAGAGGATGAGGAGATCGAAGGCAGGTGCATGGACTGAAATCAATAACCTTAAAGGAATAGTTCACCCAAAAAACAACTGAACCCCCCTCCCACACACACACACACACACAGACATAGACACACACACACACTCTCTCACCTTCAGGTCCAGGTGTGCCACCCTGCAGGTGTGCAGGTGCTGCAGAGCCTCCAGTGTTTCTCTGATGAAGAACGCCACCTTCTCCTCCATCAGCTCATCATGAGCAACCAGGTAGTCAAGGAGACGGCCGTCCTCCAGCCTGGACACACACACACACACACACACACACACACACACACACACACAAAAGGGAAGAGTTTTACCCCAGCGCCGTGCTTTTCAAGAGCTGAGTCGAGGCAACATATGAGGCAAAGACACTTCTCACTCCTCTTATCTATTTATTCCCCTATAAACCTTTCAGGTGGCGGCCATCTTGGAGGTCCAGAACAGCTGACTGTGTTTCTGTCGTCTCAACAGAATTGAACAGACGGTTAATTTCTGTCTGTTTCTGACTGAACTGATCATTTCATCACTGATCCATCTGATTGATTTAGTGTTTAGATAATGTCAGCTTGTTAGCTAGCTAACCATAGCATCTGGTCAGCTAACCATCACTGTCTTGTTGTTAACACATCTGATTAGCACACAGTAGCAGCTAGCTTTAGCATGTTCACATTACAGTTTTTCTCAATTGTTTAAACGCGTTTCCTGAAACTATAGCTCAATTTCTCAAAACTCTGCACACAGAGCACAGCAACAGTTAACCTTTTGCCAAAACTATACAAATCTCTTGCAAAATGCATTCATGCATTCAAAACCATGTTCTCTCTTCTCAAAACTGACTTTTTCCATCAAAATTATTCACACAGGCCTCATATGAATAGGTCTTATTTCACTGATTTCACACTGGTGTGATAAATTTAAAAACACAACCATCAAAATACTGTATATATGTTTTGAGTCATGAGGTCATGTTACATATTCAAGTGTATACTGTAAAATTGTGTAAAAATTGACTGAGACCAATTGGTAATTAGAGGCATTCGGCATTTGAAGGCCAGTGTTTTCCATGTGAACAAACAAGGTTTGATTATGAAAATTGTGCTAAATGATGAGATTTTGTGTGTAGAGTTGTGCAAAAATGTGATTTAGAATTGCTATTTGAGTGAAAACAAAGGAATTGTGCTTAGATTTTTGCAGAAATCTTTGTTGTTGACACATGAGCTTCAGGTTTTCACCAGTGTGTGCATAGTTCCACTCTTAGTGTGTAAACAATTGAGAAAAAGTGTAACATCAGTGTGTTTGCTGGCTAGTTAGCTAGCTACTTTAGCTCAGGTGAACGGAGCTCAGTCAGACTCACAGCTCCAGCACCAGCATCAGGGAGGCTGGAGACTCGTATGTGTCCTGCAGCGCCACCAGCTGGTGGTTCTGGACGTGGCGCAGGATGTCGGCCTCATGAGCCACCTGCTCCTTCTTCTGCATCTTCTTACTCACAAACTTCACCGCGACCTGGAGGACAAAAGACCAGATTCACTGAAGAATTCACACCAAACGGAAACTTATGAAAATAAAGTGTATTGCAACTGGAACAGTGCAAATAAATATAACTTTCACAACACCTTCAGGATCAATCATTCAGTCAAATCAATCAATACAACCAATCAATCCATTGATCAATAGCCCACCTCTTTCTTGGTGGTCTTGTTCAAACACTTTCTGACCACTGAGAACCTTCCCCTGGTGGAGAGAGAGAGAGAGAGACAGAGAGAGAGAGAGAGACAGAGAGAGAGAGACAGAGAGAGAGACAGAGAGACAGAGAGAGAGGGAGGGAGAGAAAGAGAGAGAGAGAGAGTGGATTCAATATGCAGGTCAAACTAACTCAGGTAACATTGTACATTAAGTGTTCATTAACTAACGTTAACTAATGCATTTACTAACATGATTTAAACATGAATAACAACATAAACAAAGATTAGTTAATGTTAAATGCACACTGACAACGGCATTAATTAATGTTGTTATACATGTTTGTTAACTCACGTGTTTACTAACATTAATTAAGCATGAACAGTGACATTAACAAAGATGAGTTCATACTAAATGCACAATAAACAACTGCATAATGTTATTCTACATGTTTGTTAATGACAATGTAAATTGAAACCTGAACTCTTCATGTATTACTGAACATTAACTAAAGTGATTAAGTCACAACAAGCCTGACCTAAGATGAGCAGTGTGTTATTCATGTAATGTGGTAAACTGTTGTTGGGTAACACTTTACAATAAGGGTTACATCTGTTATAACGCATTGTGTAATAACTCGACAAAATGTAATACATTTTCACTTCATTATGTAATAACACCGGCATTTTGTAATAAATTTCCCCGCATTTTGTAATAATTTATTACATATTGTGATGGTTATTACAAAATGCGGGAGATGCACTTTTTTTTATGATGAAAATGTAATAATACAGTGCATTATGTAATAACCAACCAAAATGGATGTCTTCATCTGTACACGTTATATTTTTAACAGTTAAACTAAATTAAACTTCCCAAATATTAAATTAGATCGGCGTTATAGTTAACTCTGATCTTAGTCTAAATAGCCACATAAAGGCAGTAACAAAATCAGCTTTTTATCATCTTACAGACGCAGACAAACTCAGGGACTTCATGTCAAAAGCCGACCTGGAAAAACTTTTATTTCACGCTTTCTAGCAGACTACTGCAATGGTCTTTTGATAGAGCTCCCCAAAAAGACCATAAAATTTATTACATATTGCGTTCAGGCTGTGTATTACAAAATGCGGCAGATTATTACAAAATGCAGCAGATTATTACAAAATGCGGGTGTTATTACATAATGAAGTGAAAATGTATTACATTTTGTCGAGTTATTACATAATGCGTTGTTACAGGGTCACTAAGTTAAGGGTTAGTTAATGCTTAATAAGGGTTAGTTAATGCTTAATAAGCATTAACTAACCCTTAATTAACAGTTACCTAATGTGTAATTTACTAATGTGCTCATGTTAACTACGGTATTAATTTATACATTATTTAATAGTTTATAAAGATGACTATTAAATAATGTATAAATGAATACCTTAGTTAACATGAACACCAGTAGTAAATGATTACCTAGCTAACTGTTAATTGTGAGCCTTATTGTAAAGTGTTATCTGTAGTTGTAGTAGTGACTTCATCTCTTTAGTTCAATTCCTTTATTTTGAAAATGTGTAAAACCGAAACTGAAAACCGTTTTACCTTCCGATCTCACAGATCTCAGAGAAACTTGACTCAAAGTTTTCTTTCCACTGGATCCCAGTTCCATCATAACCAGAGTCTGATAGAGAGAGGGGTGGGGGGTAGGGGGGGGGTGGGGGGTGGGGGTAGAGGAGAACTCTATTGGTTTCTAATGCAAAATCATTTGTTTCAGGAATTTTGTTCAAGTGTCATTTTCTTGATACCAGTGCAGTGATCTGCCTCTATTGTGTCTTGTTTCTAGAAAATTCTATTAATGTGCGTGTGTGTGTGTGTGTGTGTGTGTGTGTGCGTGTGTGTGCGTGCGCGTACTGCAGCTGGGCAGGGTCACCATGTTGGAGGGCTCGGAGGGCGGCCCCCCCCCCCAGCGGTTGGAGGCTCTCACTCTGAACTGGTAGTGACCCCCGGGGATCAGAGCCTCGATCTGAACACACTCCTCCCTGCTGGACGAGGCCTGCTGCCATAGCAACGAGTCTGAGGAGGGGGGTGGGGGGGGGGGGGAAGGGAGAGGGATGGAGAGAGAGACAGACAGAGAGAATAATAGTGTAAAAGAGAGGAGGGGAGAGAAAGAGAGAGAGAGCAAGTAAGAATGAGAGAGAGAAAAGAAAAGAAAGATAGAGGTTTAGTCTGTGTGTCGCAAGCAAACAACATCAACTAATTCCGTCGTTCATTTTTGACACATTTGTTACTGATTTGACTTTATCTTTACTATATTTTGTATATGTATTTTGTCTTGACATTTTTTCCATGATATTTTTTTCTATATACTCTTGAAAGGGCTCCAACTTTTTAACGGGGGCATATAGCTCTTAATTAAAATTTTACATGCTATTTGTCCTTGCTATATTTGGATTCTTTATATGTATTTTGTGGATTACTATTTTCCTCTATCGAGGCTCATATACAATGTGAATGTATGTACATACACTATAAAGGTTATTTCTTTATAATGTTTTTGATGCTCTCTTGAAAAATGTAAACTATTTGGGCTAACAGGGTCATATAGTTCTTCTTTTATTTCTTTTTACAGGCTGTGTGTCCCCATTGTAGACATATCCTGTTTCGGAGTTTTTTCTATTAACTGAGTAGTTTGAGCTCTTTATTTACACAGAGCATTCATTAGTCAGTGATTGTTTTGTTATTTATGTCCATCTTCATGTATTAATAGCTCTTTTTATATAGTGTCTTGCTATATGTTTCTGGTCTTGGGCATTCAGTTTTATATTTATTACTTTTCAGCTTGTGACACCAGTCATTGTTTTTTCTGATCGTTGTGGTCACTCCTCCTTCATCAGGAGAGGCTGGATCTGGGCGGTTCATTCACAGATGGATCCTATTATGCAATTATGTATTCTCTTTTCTGGTTGGTGTTTGAACCTCACCTGTTCTGTTGTTTTGATTACGCTGATGATGGCTTCTAGCTGAAACCCCTTCGTTTTTGCCCATAATAAATAAGAAGAGTATTGTTGTGTTTGTTTTGATCCTTGCCACATGTTTACTGTTGATTGATTGTTTAATGAGCCGATCGGACCGATGGATCACCTTCCTGTCTGTACTCCACGGTGTAGCTGCTCACGGCGCAGTGGGCGGACGAGGCCGGAGGCGGCCAGTGCAGCATCACCGCCGTGCTGCTGGCCTCCTGAGCCACCGGCCTCCCAGGGGCTGCTGGGATACCTGCAGGAGAGACCACACACCTTTATCTATCCACACATCCGGTCCATCCATCCATCCATCCATCCAGACCTACAGCTGCTCCGTTTACAATGAATTACAGATAATGACTGGCTGCAGTGGAACAGCCCTTTAACCCAGCTGAGGTACCTTGGACTTTAATGGAGGCGGAGGAGGAGGCGGAGCCATGGTCGTTAACGGCAACGCAGGTGTAGATACCAGTGTCCTGAGGCATCAGATTACAGATCTTCAACACAATGTCACCTGTGTCTCTGAGGAGAGGAGAGGAGAGAAGAGGGAGGTGAAGAAAGAAACAAAACTTTAAGTCTGTAAAATGTTTTAAATGCAGTTTAGACTTCTAGATTTCTAAGTGACATTGTGTTAAGAGTACAGTCAGTACAAACCAAGGAAAGTGCGCGCACACACACACACACACACACACACACACACATTTGTAACCTAATCCTATTTTTAATCTAAACACTAAACCTGAATCCTAACACCAACTCAACCTTAAAGAAGTGAGAGGCAGCTGAACGTCCTCACTCTGCAGGATTTTCTCATTTTCCATCCTTATGAGGACATTTGGTCCTCATAAGTACAGAAATACAAGAACACACACACACAGACACACACAGCTAGTATCTAAATGACATGTCTTCCCAATAACTTTAGCAGATATCTTGTCATATCTGGTTTGTTATCCGTTATAACCTTGTGTGCCTTTTTTAATGTATTGTTATTGTTGATTCTTTTTTTTATGATTTTTCTTTTTTCTGTTTTGAGTTTGTATCGTTGGTAACACTTTACAATAAGGGTCACTAAGTTAAGGGTTAGTTAATGCTTAATAAGCATTAACTAACCCTTAATTAACAGTTAACTAATGTGTCTGGTAATCATTTACTAATGGTGTTCATGTTAATTAAGGTATTAATTTATACATTATTTAATAGTCATCTTTATAAACTATTAAATAATGTATAAATTAATATCTTAGTTAACATGAACACCATTAGTAAATTACACATTAGTTAACCCTTAACTTAGTGACCCTTATTGTAAAGTGTTACCGTATCATTACCGTATAGCCCCCCCCCCCCCCCCCCCCCCCCCCCCCCCACACACACAACACACACACACACACACACACACACAGTGAGCGGTACCTGATGTTGATGGTGAAGCGGCTGGTGTTCACCACTGGACTCTGGTCCGGACCCTTCAGGGTCACGGAGGGTTTGGGTCGACCACACACCTTACAGCAGAGGACCACCGTCTCCCCGAACGCACACACCACATCAGACAGAGGCACCAGGAACTCTGGAGACACTGCAGGACAGGACGCCATCATCATCATCATCATCCTCATCATCATCATCATCATCATCACAGGAAGATTTGTTCCAACATTGTTTTCCATTGGGTTTGGTTTCCGGTTCCACCTGGTTTCACCCTTTTTTGATTTGACCTTTTAATCCCTGAGAAGCTTTTTCTACCTTTAGTACCTTAACTTTATTTTTATTTATTATTATTATTATCAAGTGGGTTTTATTCTCCATCTTACTTTACATTAATTATGGCATTCTATCCCTGTTTTTATGCTCATTCAACGTCTATTTTCATGTCAAGATGCATTCTATATATTCTATTCTCATCTTTATCTTATTTTTATCTTATTTTTACTATTTTTATTATCAAGTTTTATGTGAAGCACTTGGTGCATGTCATTTCTTTGTTGTAAAGCACTTTGAGCTGCATTTCTTGTATGAAAGGTGCTACACAAATAAAGTTTTATTATTATTATTATTATATTTAGTTCTTTCCTCTCGACTTCATCGTCTTCTGCTGGACTTGCTTCATCGTCTTCTGCTGGACGTGTGAACATCTCAAGCTCCAGTGCTACTGCGACTCGACTCCAGTGCTAGCTAGCTAGCTACTCTCTAATTAGCCGATTTGTCTGACAGCTGGCTTCAGCTTAAGGGACTGATTTAGTATAGTATAGTATAGTATAGTATAGTATAGTATATTGATAAGTAATGATTTAATGTATAGGTCTAACTTTAGCCAGTTCCTACTTTGTTAGCCTAGCGGTAGCCCTGTCTGCCTAGGTTAGCCTCCTGCTTGGTTAGCTTATCTGTAGCAAGTTAGCAACTTCTGCTAGCTTAGCCCAACTGTCTACTGAGCCTAGATCACAGCTCCTCACAAAGAGTTTCTCACACACACACACACACACACACACACACACACACACACACAGGTTCTCTCACCTTCCTGGATGAAGTTGGGGTTGAGGAGCTGGAAAGGAGACGAGGTCAAAGGTTAAAGTTTAATATTTGAAACTACAATATAAGATGAAATGGAATTCTACTGTGCAATGCTAAAACTTTCCACTGAAATCAGTTCTAACTGTACGATTTGAAGCAGAAATAAGACAATTTAGTACTACAACTCCTCAGAGAAACAGCATTTAGACCCGGGGACACACCTGGGACACACCTGGGACAGGTAACACACCTGTCCCAGGTGGAGAGGCGTTGTGGTAGAGACACCAGAGAGCAGCACAACTCAGAGATTTGATTTTACTCTTTTATATTTTTCCTCGATTGAAGAAAGCAACATTTGTAGCAGTAGTAGTAGTATTGCAGTGAAACCTTTCTATGGAAGCCCATTGAGGACATACAGTATATTCATACATTTTATTTACACAGTTTTCCCGGAAATAATGAGATAATTTTCTCATTATCTTGGGAAAACAAAATGACGTCATCTGGAGAAAACAACATAAATATCTCAAAGAAACAAAGACAATTAACTCGTTATCATGGGGAAAATGGCATAAATAAAATGTATGAATATATGTGTCTTCCATACCTTATGGCTTCCATACATTTCAGCTGGACACTCAACATGATGTGTATGTGTGTGTGTGTGTGTACCTCCATGCCTGTCTTCGGGACTAGGTCATCATCACAGTCTGACTCTTCTGAACTGTGAACCTCCTGATGGCGAGGAGGAGGAGGAGGAGATGAGGAAAGGAAAGAGGGAGAGGAAGAGGAAAGGAGAGAGGGAGATATGGGAAGGATGAGAGGAGAGGAGAAGAGAGGAGGAGACGAGAGGAGAGGAGAGGGGAGGAGGAGATGAGGAGAAAGAAGGAGAGAATAGTGGAAAAAGAAGGAAGGAAGGAAGGAAGGAAGGAGGAGAAGGTGAGGAAGACAGGGGAGTAAAGGAAAGGAAGCAAGGGAGCAGAGAAGGATATAGCAGCATTAACAGGAGGGTTCTTCAGGGTTCTTCAGGGTTCTGTGGTTCTATCTGGAACCATAAAGACCTCAAAGAACATGCCGACTGGTTCAAATGAAAAACCGTTGAATCAGAATAAAGAACCCGGTGTGGTTCTTAAAGACGTTCTCTAATCCAGCTGCTTTGGAACATCTCACCTGTTCCTGAAGGTTCTTCACAGCACCGTAAAGGTTCTACTACAGATCTGTCTCCTGGTTCTGTGTAGAACCCTGTCAGTCCAGAGAGCGGCTCACACTCACCACAGAGCTCCACTGTCTCCAAGCCAACATCATGACATGCAGATGTTTTACACAGGAACTACACAGAGAAGAAGAAAGTCTCTCTCTCTTCTTCTGTGGTGAATTTGTTTATCTCCTCCCCTCTTCTACAAATCACCACCTCCTCTCCTCTTCTCTCTTAAACCACCTCTTCCTCTTCTTGTACTCTCTAAATCACATCATTGCCCTCTTCTTCTACTCTCTAAATCACCTCCTCTCTTAATCACCTCTTCCTCCTCTTCTACTCTCTAAATCTCCTCCTCTTCCTCTTCTTCTACTCTCTAAATCACATCATCTTCCTCTTCTTCTTCCTCTACTCTCTAAATCACCTCCTCTTCTCTCTTAATCACCTCTTCCTCTTCTTCTACTCTCTAAATCACCTCCTCTTCTCTCTTAATCACCTCTTCCTCTTCTTCTACTCTCTAAATCACATCATCTTCCTCTACTCTCTAAATCACATCATCTTCCTCTTCTTCTTCCTCTACTCTCTAAATCACATCATCTTCCTCTTCTTCATCTACTCTCTAAATCACCTCCTCTTCCTCTTCTTCTACTCTCTAAATCACATCATCTTCCTCTTCTTCTTCATCTACTCTCTAAATCACCTCATCTTCCTCTTCTTCTTCCTCTCTTCTCTTATTCACTCCTCTTCATCATGTCCATCTTGTTTCCTGCCAACCAAACTCCACAGCAGCTGATTTAAAGGAGCAGTCAGTAATATTTTACTGGCTCATTGCACAGAAGAAGCAGAACATCTCAGCAGGTTCTTTCTAATGGAGTCGGAGTTGAGAGACGACGTCTCATATGCATATATCCGTTTATAGAGATTAGCCGTAATGTCGTCTGGACATAAAACACCTACAAAAACACGGAAGAGGAAGTCTTGGCCCGGATGTCCGCTGGCTCCACCGGAAACCCCAAAATATTGGCCGTTGCCCCCAGAGTCTAATCGTTGTCAGACCGATAGACGATGGGTGATTGTGGAGATTTGTGGAAGAACAAACTACAGCGAAGCCTAAAAATCCTCAAGCCAACGACAAAGCTGCTCCAAAACCAAGAGAACCTGAGGAGCTGAGAGTCTGAAATTAAATATATATCTGTCAAGCATTACGCTCCAAACAACCTGCTGCCAATAAGCAGCTAAAGAGACTGAGACTGGTGGAGGAGGAGACATGTCTGCTGATGTTGCTGTAGTTCCTGTGGCTGCTGTTAGATGTTACTAGAGTCTGACTGTTCCTTTAATTGATAAACAACCTTCATCCAGACAGGAGGAACCGATCAGTGGAATCAGCTGCTGTGTGTTTGGTTGGAATGAGAACCTCCGTGCCTCCTGGTTTCCTACTCTGACTCTGTTCTCATCTTCATCATCTGTCACTCCAGTGAAGGACGACTGACCGACGAGTCACTTCTGATGCCGACTGACGACCGATTCGTTGGATTTTTTTTTTAGTCTCAGTAGTGTCAGTAGAGTCTCAGTAGAGTCTCAGTAGTGTCAGTAGAGTCTGAGCAGAGTCTCAGTAGGGTCAGTAGAGTCTCAGTAGTGTCAGTAGATTCTCAGCAGAGTCTCAGTAGTGTCAGTAGAGTCTCAGTAGTGTCAGTAGAGTCTGAGCAGAGTCTCAGTAGTGTCAGTAGAGTCTCAGTAGTGTCAGTAGATTCTCAGCAGAGTCTCAGCAGTGTCAGTAGAGTCTCAGTAGTGTCAGTAGAGTCTCAGTAGTGTCAGTAGATTCTCAGCAGAGTCTCAGTAGTGTCAGTATAGTCTCAGCAGAGTCACAGTAGTGTCAGTAGATTCTCAGCAGAGTCTCAGTAGTGTCAGTAGAGTCTCAGTAGTGTCAGTAGAGTCTCAGTAGTGTCAGTAGATTCTCAGCAGAGTCTCAGTAGTGTCAGTAGAGTCTCAGCAGAGTCTCAGTAGTGTCAGTAGATTCTCAGCAGAGTCTCAGTAGTGTCAGTAGTGTCAGTAGAGTCTCAACAGAGTCTCAGTAGTGTCAGTAGAGTCTCAGCAGAGTGTCAGTAGTGTCAGTAGAGTCTCAGTAGTGTCAGTAGATTCTCAGTAAAGTCTCAGTAGTGTCAGTAGAGTCTCAGCAGAGTCTCAGTAGTGTCAGTAGATTCTCAGCAGAGTCTCAGTAGTGTCAGTAGCGTCAGTAGAGTCTCAGCACTCAGTAGTGTCAGTAGAGTCTCAGCAGTCTCAGTAGTGTCAGTCGAGTCTCAGCAGAGTCTCAGTAGTGTCAGTAGAGTTTCAGTAGTGTCAGTAGATTCTCAGCAGAGTCTCAGTAGTGTCAGTAGATTCTCAGCAGAGTCTCAGTAGTGTCAGTAGAGTCTCAGCAGAGTCTCAGTAGTGTCAGTAGAGTCTCAGTAGTGTCAGTAGAGTCTCAGTAGAGTGTTGGTAGTGTCAGTCAAGTCTCAGTAGTGTCAGTAGAGTCTCAGTAGAGTCTTGGTAGTGTCAGTAGATTCTCAGCAGAGTCTCAGTAATGTCAGTAGTGTCAGTAGAGTCTCAGCAGTCTCAGTAGTGTCAGTAGAGTCTCAGCAGAGTCTCAGTAGTGTCAGTAGAGTTTCAGTAGTGTCAGTAGATTCTCAGCAGAGTCTCACTAGTGTCAGTAGAGTCTCAGCACTCAGTAGTGTCAGTAGAGTCTCAGCAGTCTCAGTAGTGTCAGTCGAGTCTCAGCAGAGTCTCAGTAGTGTCAGTAGAGTTTCAGTAGTGTCAGTAGATTCTCAGCAGAGTCTCAGTAGTGTCAGTAGATTCTCAGCAGAGTCTCAGTAGTGTCAGTAGAGTCTCAGCAGAGTCTCAGTAGTGTCAGTAGAGTCTCAGTAGTGTCAGTAGAGTCTCAGTAGAGTGTTGGTAGTGTCAGTCAAGTCTCAGTAGTGTCAGTAGAGTCTCAGTAGAGTCTTGGTAGTGTCAGTAGATTCTCAGCAGAGTCTCAGTAATGTCAGTAGCGTCAGTAGAGTCTCAGCAGTCTCAGTAGTGTCAGTAGAGTCTCAGCAGTCTCAGTAGTGTCAGTAGAGTCTCAGCAGAGTCTCAGTAGTGTCAGTAGAGTTTCAGTAGTGTCAGTAGATTCTCAGCAGAGTCTCACTAGTGTCAGTAGATTCTCAGCAGAGTCTCAGTAGTGTCAGTAGAGTCTCAGCAGAGTCTCAGTAGTGTCAGTAGAGTCTCAGTAGTGTCAGTAGAGTCTCAGTAGAGTGTTGGTAGTGTCAGTAGAGTCTCAGTAGTGTCAGTAGAGTCTCAGTAGAGTCTTGGTAGTGTCAGTAGAGTCAGTAGATTCTCAGCAGAGTCTCAGTAGTGTCAGTAGCTTCAGTAGAGTCTCAGCAGTCTCAGTAGTGTCAGTAGAGTCTCAGCAGTCTCAGTAGTGTCAGTAGACTCTCAGCAGAGTGTCAGTAGATTCTCAGCAGAGTCTCAGTAGTGTCAGTAGATTCTCAGCAGAGTCTCAGTAGTGTCAGTAGAGTCTCAGCAGAGTCTCAGTAGTGTCAGTAGAGTCTCAGTAGTGTCAGTAGAGTCTCAGTAGTGTCAGTAGATTCTCAGCAGTCTCAGTAGTGTCAGTAGATTCTCAGTAGAGTCTCAGTAGAGTCTCAGTAGTGTCAGTAGATTCTCAGCAGAGTCTCAGTAGTGTCAGTAGCGTCAGTAGAGTCTCAGCAGTCTCAGTAGTGTCAGTAGATTCTCAGTAGAGTCTCAGTAGTGTCAGTAGCGTCAGTAGAGTCTCAGCAGTCTCAGTAGTGTCAGTAGATTCTCAGTAGAGTCTCAGTAGTGTCAGTAGAGTCTTAGTAGAGTCTCAGTAGTGTCAGTAGAGTCTCAGCAGAGTCTCAGTAGTGTCAGTAGATTCTCAGCAGAGTCTCAGTAGTGTCAGTAGAGTCTCAGCAGAGTGTCAGTAGTGTCAGTAGAGTCTCAGCAGAGTCTCAGTAGTGTCAGTAGAGTCTCAGTAGAGTCTCAGAACTAAGGGGGCTGGGCCTCAGCGTAATTCGGACAGTGTAGTAGAGTCTCAGTAGTGTCAGTAGATTCTCAGCAGTGTCAGTAGTGTCAGTAGATTCTCAGCAGTCTCAGTAGTGTCAGTAGATTCTCAGTAGTGTCAGTAGAGTCTCAGTAGAGTCTTGGTAGTGTCAGTAGAGTCTCAGTAGTGTCAGTAGAGTCTCAGTAGAGTCTTGGTAGTGTCAGTAAAGTCTCAGTAGTGTCAGTAGGGTCTCAGTAGAGTATTGGTAGTGTCAGTAGAGTCTCAGTAGAGTCTTGGTAGTGTCAGTAGAGTCTCAGTGGAGTCTCTCTGGATCACAGTAATGACTGGAATGTAAAAATCTCCCTCAGCAGTCTCGGTAGTGTCAGTAGAGTCTCAGTAGTGTCAGTAGAGTCTCAGTAGTGTCAGTAGATTCTCAGCAGAGTCTCAGTAGTGTCAGTAGAGACTCAGCAGAGTCTCAGTAGTGTCAGTAGATTCTCAGCAGAGTCTCAGTAGTGTCAGTAGTGTCAGTAGATTCTCAGCAGAGTCTCAGTAGTGTCAGTAGAGACTCAGCAGAGTCTCAGTAGTGTCAGTAGAGTCTCAGCAGAGTCTCAGTAGTGTCAGTAGAGTCTCAGCAGAGTGTCAGTAGTGTCAGTAGAGTCTCAGTAGTGTCAGTAGATTCTCAGTAAAGTCTCAGTAGTGTCAGTAGAGTCTCAGCAGAGTCTCAGTAGTGTCAGTAGATTCTCAGCAGAGTCTCAGTAGTGTCAGTAGAGTCTCAGCAGTCTCAGTAGTGTCAGTAGAGTCTCAGCAGTCTCAGTAGTGTCAGTAGAGTCTCAGCAGAGTCTCAGTAGTGTCAGTAGAGTTTCAGTAGTGTCAGTAGATTCTCGGCAGAGTCTCAGTAGTGTCAGTAGATTCTCTGCAGAGTCTCAGTAGTGTCAGTAGAGTCTCAGTAGTGTCAGTAGAGTCTCAGTAGAGTCTCGGTAGTGTCAATAGAGTCTCAGTAGTGTCAGTAGAGTCTCAGTAGAGTCTTGGTAGTGTCAGTAGAGTCTCAGTAGAGTCTCAGTAGAGTCTTGGTAGTGTCAGTAGAGTCTCAGTAGTGTCAGTAGAGTCTCAGTAGAGTCTCTCTGGATCACAGTAATGACTGGAATGTAAAAATCTCCCTCAGCAGACTAATAATGTTTTGTTTTCTCTTCTGCTAACTCCAGATCCAGATCCATATTCAGATTCAGATCCAGATGGATCGTTCTGTCCCTGATAGATTCTGTTCATGGAAAACATTTCAAACAGTCGGACCATCATGTTAGTTCAAACACACCTGGTGAGGAATTGACAGGTTCAAAACAATCCAAACTGAAATCACAGATCAATCAATCAATCAATCAATAAATCAATCAATCAGTCGCTGACTCTACTTCTACCATGCAGAGGGAGGGAGAAAGAAAAACACAACAACACAAATCAAATCAGTTTATTGTGCAGTCAGCAGTCGAGGGTTTGGGTTAAACGGACTGGAGGTCAGTGAAGGTTCAGCGGCTCTCAACCCTCCGGTTTGTCCTTTTTTCTTCCATATTTAGACTTTTTAACATTATTTTCTGTTTATTTTCCGCCATTTTTTATTACATTAAACACTAAAACAAACCTCAGTCTGAACCTTTCTGAGTCTCAAGCCTCAGAACTAACCTGCAGAGCAGTGACCTTTGACCCCTAATGATGCTTTATATTTTCCCTTTTTCAAGCTATTTGACTCGATTCATTACTAGAAACCCAAAGACTAAACACATAGAGAGCAGCTTCACATCAAAAACTTATCTAAATAGTTTTTTTGATTAAACAAAACCATTTCAATAACACTTTACAATAAGGGTCACTAAGTTAAGTTAAGGGTTAGTTAATGCTTAATAAGCATTAACTAACCCTTAATTAACAGTTAACTAATGTGTAATTTACTAATGGTGTTCATGTTAACTAAGGTATTAATTTATACATTATTTAATAGTTTA